>NW_020861455.1:0-32161 GCF_003713205.1 Coffea eugenioides
AATATATTATTATTCTACTCCAATGATTCACATACTGAGTAACCGGGGGTTGGCAATTACAAATGTCGACATTCGTGTAAAAAAGGTAATTGGAATTAAGAGTATGCTTAAACAATTTGAAGAAAGTGAAATGTTGAATGTAACTTGAACATTTTCACGCTAAAAGTGTCGATTTTCGCTTAAAAAGGCATTGTCACTATTTAAGTAATGAAGTATAAATAAATCCCTCTTCAGTTATGAAACATTTTGATGGATAATATGATGAGAAAGGCTATAAATTGACTATTGAATTACTTATTTGATGAAATTAGGTTAGAATGAGAGATTGAGTTGAATTTGGTTAAAAATTAAGGCTTTAATTTGATATTATGAGTATTTAGTAATAACTTGAGATAATGCAATGATGATTGGTTTCTAGGTTTTGAGGAATTAAAATTTGAACGAAAAGTACGTATATTGTTTTATCTCTTGAATCATTGTAGTAAGTTATGTGTGAAATTGCGTTAGGACAAGCAATGATTCAAGTGTGGGGAATTTGATAAGAGAATATTTAACGTATATTTTGTAACAAGTTTGGCATGAACTTTTGGTATATTTTGAGAAGATTAAAGTCATATTTGAACCCTTTTGGTGATAATTGCTTAAATATTGTTTAAGTGTTCAAAACTTGATAAATGAGTGGATTAATGCGTTAATTTTGTGAAATTGTGAAGGATATTGATATATGAAATTCATGTACAAGATGAAAGAAATGTAAGGATCGTCCAGAGGATAAAGTATAAAAGAAACTAGGAGCAAAAATGAAGAAAAAGGAAAGAAGTGAAAATCTGGAAATTGACAAGCACGGATCCGAGCTCGGATTTGAGTAAACAAAGGGCGTTCCGAGCCCTCATCTATACTTCTGGAGCAATGGATCCGAGGTAAGGCGATCCGAACTCGGATTTATATAGAAAAGCCTCGGATCCTCCATGATCCAAGCTCGGAACTTTCTTCACCCTTCGGATCCGAGACTCGGATCTGCTTCTCTCTACTGCAAGTGGCACAGCCGTTTTTCCTCACTTTTCACACAACTTTCCAGCTATCTTGGGTGAGAGAATTCGGTGGCACATGCTTTTGCAATAAAAAAGAAGACAAAATGAGTTATTGACAAGTCAAAACAACATTTCTTTTGACTTTCTTTACAAAATCTGAGTTGTTGGAATCATGAAGGAGAAGAAAGTGCCTTTCTACCACCTTTTATGTAGAAAAGGAAGGAGAAGCCAGAGAAGGACCATACGTAGCTAGTTTTTCTTCTTACATGTTTCTCTCTAGCTAGAGGTTCTTGAGGAAGCACTTGGAAATTTCACTTGTAATCATCTTGTACAAGACATAGCAGAAATTTGAGGGTTTCACAATTACTTGGCTAAACTTTCCTTTATCTTTCTTGTACTTGTACCTTATGATGTTTTGCATTAATAAACTTGTGAGTTTGATTGTTATATCATTCATGAGCATCTAAACTTCTTTATCTAGGGAGTAGATGAAACTTATGGCTAAATGATATGAATTGAATGTGATTTACATTTGTTGTATCTTGTATTGACTTGTCTATTTGTGTAGTTGTAATTACTTGTTATTGTTTGATCACCAATAGCATGTTTATAGTTGTTATTATTCAATGAGAATTGGTAGTAACAATGGAAACACATGAGTAGAGCTTAAGTTGTATGTTCATGAAAATAGAGGTACACTTAAGTGGATTATTTAGCATTTTATGAAGAAAAACAGAGTAGAACTAGTATTTCACCATGAAGATAGGGAAAACTGAACTATTTTAGGCCATTTTATCATGAGAATGAGATTTGGTAATATTGGAAATGAATCCCTGGTTTAACAAGAATAATAACAAGAGGCAAATCTATTCATTTGTGTTGTTTATGCCATAAGTGGAATCTATATCTCTAAATTTAAGTTTTTAGTAAAGAAATCTCCATTTGTATCTTTCAATTTATTAATCCAGATTTGTAGACAATAGCATTATAATCTTCTTGCTCAGATTTATCGTAAGTCTAAATAATAGAGAAAATAAGAGTCTAGTACTTGTTTAAATTGCTCCTTGTGGGATCGACCTGATATTGTCCAAAACTACGAAGTGACCTGTATACTTGCAATCCAACGGGTAAAATTTGAAAATAAACTTGCATTGATATAAAAATCCCGTCAATTAGTATAGACAAACTCAAAGGTATTGCCAGTTGACTGGATTCCTTAACGAACATAGTCTTGTTTTATTTGGGGTTACAATAATCAAATAGTCTTTATTGTTCAACTATAATGGCATTGAGTTTGCGTATATTCGGAACCGTGACTGAGGAGCACGTGGACTAGGATCAACAACTGAAAGACGTGTTCTACAAGCAACAACTTTTCTTCATTTTCTCGTCGTATTATATATATTCTGTGTCCGCAAAGGACAATTGACGGAAAATAAGCAATGGCTAACGATGTCTCATCTTTCCACCTATTCTCCTATACTGGTTGTTCAATGTACATGCCCAATTAATTTGAACCACAAAATTGTACACCTGTCGTTCTGAAGTAGTGATAGTGTCGAAACATGTTTTTCATCAGGTACTTGATGTTTTCAGTTAACATGTTGGGTTTCTAATCTCCACATATAGACTCCCAATTATGTTTGAAGTTCGGCATTTTTCAATCTCGGGATATTTGTGGTAGTCACTTTCAGGTTTATTGTTTGGTTGTTAGGGGGGTCATTAATATGAACTTCCAATTAAAATTGACTTGAGATTGGGGCCTGAGGTGCCAAATGTCTGGAACAGAACAGGTTTGACCCCAATGACTTTCTCATGATTTAGTTACCTCTCCTGCAAATGTTAAAAGCAGCGTGTTAGAATAGGAGATTATTTGAAATATTTTTTAAAAAAGGGTATATCATTTATTTAAAATATGATGTATGTAAGAAAATAGAGGGCCTGTTTGATAAATAAATTTTTGATCAAGTTTGTCATTTGCAAGTTTTTTAACAGCTCTAACTAGAGTAATCTTATAAAACTTTTCAAAATTTCTAAACTATATATTTCAAAATATTTAAAAATTTACACATTTTAAAAAAATTTTATACATTTTTTACAGTAAGTTACAGTAAAGTTTTAGACAAACAACTAAAAAAACTCATTTGTCAAACAAGGCCAGACATTGAAAAGATAAAAATGTTGTTAAAAACGCGTTTACGATGCAATAAAATAAAATTTTTGCAAATAAGAAGTTGCTCAAACGCACTGGCTTGCAAGTTCCAATGCTCGAACTTGACATTCTTGCTCAGAAGTCCAAAGAACTAAGACGGATGACTGATTATGGTAACAATTGCTGAACAGGAATTTAGAAATTATTCAAATTTATTTAGAAAATGTTACTAATTTCATTAGAAATTATGTAATGTAAAAATGGTTTAATAATTTTTTACTAAACATAAATACTACATACAAAAGGAAAAGATATTTGATTTTGTTTTACTTTGATTAGAAAAACTTGTGGTAGTAATAACAAAATAGTGATAGGGGTGCAAATTTCGAATCATTAACGTACACTTGATTACAGTATTTTTTTAGTTAATTAGACTAATACATGCCATAAAAAAGTAAGATTTAATCATTTATGAATTGACAATTTTAGCAGTTTATATTCCATTCACCTATAAAAAAATTATGATTATTATAAAATGACATTTTCTAATAACATACATACTATTTGCCAATTAAAAATAAGTTTGATAAAAAAAATATGCATACAAATCCATAATGCAAATGATGCAAAATATATTTGAAACTCACGAAACTTAATATATGGGTAAATTTACTATAATTTTCAATGATTATGCTACATTAATACAACTTTAACTTTTATACTTGTGACCTACAACATAAATTTATTAAAACACATAACATTTATAAACGATACATACATTTATTAAAATGCTTAAAACACATAACATTTATAAATTTTACATACAATTATGTATTATACATTTATGGTACCAGATTACTAATTATAATATTAAGTTTCAATCATTAATAAAAAATATTAGCATTATTTTAAATAAACTTCCTAATACTTGTTCAATATAAGTTTCTTTAAATTTATGCCACAAATTAGTAAGTTTTGACGATTAACCAAATTTACTATTCTATCAACAAGATTTATTATTCATCTATAAAAACTTACTATTACTTGAACTAAACTTACTCTCCAAAAAGTAAGTTTCGAATATAGAGCAGTAATTTATTCAAAAAAAAGTAACTTTCATTTTTATTTCGATTTGCTTTTTGAGACATAAAAGTTACTAATTTATGGGGTTAACTTACTATTTTTAATGCCAAACTTACTAACCAAATTTTTAAGCATTATCTCATTTAGGTGACCGGTCCAACAGGTAATCAAATGGTCGTTAAAAGTGTTTTTACCTATCATATTAGGTAAAAACAGATTCGTTATCATAACTGTCGTTACTTTAGACTTTTCCAAGACGCTATTCATCAACACAAAGAAAAGACAGAGCCTTACAAAAAAAAAAGAAAAAGAAAAAGAACAGAGAAAAGAAAGGCAAAAGCAGAGAGATTTGTCCTCACAATGTGTAAACATACATTGCACTAGAAGTGAAAAACTATTGGAGAAGAAGAGAGAACAAATTCCTTATATCGAAGTTGCTAATGAGCAAAATAGACTGGAGGTGGTAGTGATGAAATTGTAAAATGCAAAATTACTCAACATATAATTTGCAGGGGTGTTTAAGTCTTTTTGTTAATATTCAGCCCACCAAATGAATGGCAATTGAATAATTTGCCAAAAATTCCAAGATGAAGGTAATATATTTTACTGCTACAATTCATAATTCCAGGTGCAGGTTACAAGTTGGTGATAACTCAAGAGTGCATTTTGCAACTAACCCAATTTTTTTTAAAGGAAGATGAGCAACCCACTTGTCCAGTCATCTTCATCACTTGCCTCAAATGGAACCTTCTATTCATCAAGGACACCGTCTTCATCATATGGATTGTGAAAAAGGCAAGATGGGCAGAACAGAATCCAACACTACAACAAAAAAGGCCTTTAGCGGCATTTAAAGGTGTCAGTATATAATATCTAACCTGACACTTTCTCTATCCTGACACCCAGGGCGAGTGTTGTCCCTTCCAATGTGGGGATAGCCTCAAATCTTTAGCAGCATTCAAATGTGTCAGGCAAACCATGCTGCTATATCTTTACCTCTGCCAACAAAATCCTTTTTTTGTGATAATAGAAAGTGTCTGTATAGCGTAGCACATCAGTAGGGAATCAGTTGGATATCAAATTTATGAAGGCATCTTGAGTTGTCTTAATATGGCTTTAAGGACACATAGCCATGTGAATCTACAATGTGTTGGACGACATGCCCATTTGTTATTAGTGTTTTTCGAAGCTTAAGCTATGCTGACACTTTTAATTGCCAGGAGAATTTTCTCTGGTTTTTTTTTTTATATGGAAGCAACCTGCAATTAGTCCTCCCTGCTGTACATTCCATCAACCAGAATCCCAAGGGACTTGTAAATTTATCCCAAAGAGCAGAATGCATATAGCAATGTAAAAGAAGAAGTCGATACTGAAATATAATTCATTGAATTAAAAGTCGATAACAAGTACAAACATAGCAAATACTAAAATCGCAAACAAGTGCTAAAAGCAAGTACTAAAATATCAAACCAGTACCGAAAGATTCTCACTTACAATAACTTGAAAGCTCTATCGAAAGCACAAAATAAAAGACTCTCATCCCTAATAAGTTGAAAGAAGTAGAAATAGCTTCCAAACTTTCCATTTTGTTGAGAGTCCTCAGGCATAACCACGAAGTCCCCATCATTCTTCAGCTGGTTCCACCTGTGCACAAAGACCAAGGGGATCATTAGATCATCATAACTAGAACTAAAATTCCAGAAAATTCGCAATGTATTTAAGTGCATATCTCACCAAATGACAAGGCCAAGCAACTGGTGCACCAAGTGCATCTTGAATCGTTTGTTGTAAACCATATGGTCTAATCAATTGCTCACGTGGAGTCATTGCAACTTGTATTTGTATTTCACACCAGTTTGGCCCAAGAGCTTGTCCCCCGACCTCATCCAATGGATTCAGACTCCGTAAATATCCCTTTGCCACGATTTTTGTTGGGTCAAACAAACTTTTTAGTGAAACCATATTCCCTACCTAGCAAACATCCAACAAGTACAAGAATCAAACTCATGCCAAATTCCAGATTACAAATGCAAAAGTTTAGAAGTTGTAAATACTTACTCGAATAGGTCACGTGGCTCGCGATGGAGCATGGCTTGACACATTGTTAGATGATGATGAAGGATGTCTTGGGCTGTCAATTGGAGAGCCCCTTCCATGTTGAACTAAAACCATTTTCTTCAAGCTGGCTATTTCATCATCTTGTCGCTGAAGCCTTTCCTCCAAACGGACCAATGTTGACTGTTGTTGAACACTTATACGGTAGTATGTGTTACGACTAGGAATGTCTTCCCATAAGTCCGTTGGATTCACACCGTCACTAAACAAGCGAACATGACCATGTTTGTCTTGCCCAACCACCTGGGCAAATATATCATCACGACCAACTGGATCTTGCGAATCCGATGGAAGCTGATTTTTCAGCTCAGTCAGTTTTTCCTACATAATAAAGGAAAACACTTGTTATTGCAAAAGACTGTCTGAAAACATCCATGGTAGAATTGATAGGCTTGTGTTCTGGGATCCTTACCAAATTCTCAGCAACTATGGTACTTGATGGAGTTCCATCGGCATGGGTATAAAACTTATTGAATATTTCTACTCTAGTAGGAGGTCTTCCCAACTGTTTGGACTATAAGAAATTGAATCGTTTTAATTATAGTTTTAGCATTTAGCATATAATTAAAAAACAAGCTAACATAATGAAACATGTACGAGCAAAAAAAATTAGCAACTAGAAAGTTGATGAGGTATCACCAAGTGGTTCCGAAGATGAGCAAATGATTTTTTTCCGATTGTGTGGTTCATCTTCTTCTCCCCTCTAGCTTTCTTGTTCTTCTCACTTAGTTTCTAAATTTCAAAATCAAAAGCAAGATTACAGCATTGAATAAACACAACTTTATGAAGAATGTTGTAGCTGATTTGTACCTTTGCTTCTTCACTTTTCCAATAAGCCCAAAGTTTGATCCATTGCTCTTCCCGTACCCTTATGTCCTTTTGAAACCGAGCTTCAGCATTTGGCACGGCAGGATCAAAATAGTTAGCCTTTAAATCTGCCTTCCAGCTTCTCCATTTTTTGCCAATTGATCTTAAGGTCCAAGCTTCCAGTCCCATAGGCAAAGCAAACCTTTCCTAAAACGTAGTTAGCAACAAGAAAATCAACACAACTTCACAGTAATTTTTGTACAAAGCATACATAATACAAAAGCTACCATTACCTTTATCACTTCTAACATGTCCATTTTAAGTTTCCTTGGCATCTTAAGCCATGTTTCAACATCTACTGGACAATACATACCATTCCTAGCCAAACTGCCCAAGAATTCAGAGAAAGAGGTTTTCTCACTTATTGGGATCCCATTGTCATCGAGTTTAATCTCAATCCGTGGAAGTTCCTTAGGCCGACCCCAAATTTCTTTCATAAATGTAGGGCCTCGGGTTTTCTGATGTACTTCACTTGAATCATTTGTAGTTTCTTTTCCTGTATAAAATAAGAAAAATGTGCAAGTTATGAACATAACAAAATGCACTTCTGGAATTGGTTCAAAACAGTTAGTAATACCTGCATTGTCCGAGTTGCATGACATGAAGGTGGTGTCACTGGAATGTGGACCTCGAGAGTCCTGATTTGGACTTTGTTCAGTTGCTTCATGCCTTGTTCCAAGTGGAGATTGTTGAATTGGAGAGTTCTGGCAGTGCTCATGCGACTTGGAACCTCCATCAGCTTGTTGAGTGACTTGGTCACCTGATTCATGTATTATTCCCAATGTAGAATTCTGAATTGCAGATTGAGGTGCCCGAGCAGCTTCTCCTTGCACTTGTTCAATTACATTTTCATGGCTTGTTCCAAGTGGAGGCTGCTGCCTTGTTTCATGACATGAGGGAGGTTGCTCAATTGGTTCATCTCTCAATCCATTTGCAGCGCGCTTACATTTTCGACCTCTACGGGCCATACCTGCATAATATTTGAGTGAAGAAAGGGACAAATGTAAATGTTTAAAATTTATTGGAGCAAACACTCTACCTATAGTTTCTTTAACTTACAAATGCTATTATAAAGAAGTACTACTTAAACAATAAACTGGCATGACAAGTAACAAATGGCATTCTTCAAGAATAAACCAGGGGAAGACTATGGAGCTGTCAACAGAATAGAGAAACAAATGGGGAATATACGATTCAGTGCAGCAACTAAGTTGCCGATGATCTGAGATATGTAAATTTTCTTTTTTTTTAATACCAATTTTTCTACAAAACTGAGTAGGTAAACTCTGAATTTAAGGATTTGAGGCACTTAAGTAGTTATAATTGAGGGTTGTTTCAACCTCTGCAGCTTAAGGATTTAAGGATAATGTATTCTACCAACAAATACACACACACACCAAACTTAAAGTCTTGTGAGATATATAAACTAAGATTAAATCATTTCCAACCCAACTCAAAGAGTAAAGCTGGTTAAACTTTTCATTTCTTCCTTCTCGGCCAACTCAACTTTTATTCACCTTTGTTGTTTAATTTCTCTCAAAATTCACTAGCTTTTCAGGTCTCAAGTTTACTAAAATGAATCATGAATGACAGGGTCAAGATGTTATATACCAGATTGCCTTAGAGTTTCCAAATACACCATATCAAACCCAACTCATTGTCACTTCAGCGAGCAAACAAAATTCCAGCAATATACCTCCTAAGTTTCATTAACATTTCATCTTTTATTGGATGAAAACACTAAGCACTCAGTATTTATTCTATCCTTGCTTAATCTGGATCAAACAATATGTACCTTCAACACATAATTCCAGCAAAAGCAACCGTAATTCAGTCCTCAGCTAAATGCAGATTTTCAGTAGCTAAACAGTCAAGTACAAGACTGTTTTCCTCCCCCCCCTAACTTCCTTACTTTCCTCCTCCTAACTCAACATGCAGGGAGTAATTATCCGACTAGTTTTGCAAGTAAATATTCTATAAGATCAGAGATAAACATATTCCATGCAATCCTAGCATAATTCTCCATAGAAAATTCAGATAACAAGCTGTAACTCAAGTAACAACTCTCGGTTATCACAGTTTTCTTTTCCCTTCAACTTTTAATCATTTTAAATTTCAGTTCCAGCCACAAATCACACCCACAGGCTCATAACAGACAAAATAAGTATAAAACCAGCATTTTCCAGCAAACTTTATACCAAAATATCCACTCAACTCCAAGAAATTCCATCGGTTAAGCTGGAAAGTGTTATGACAGTCATGCGATTTCCTACTCAAAACTCCAGCCATTAAAATTAGATTTTTCACCATGAATTTCACATGCAATTCCAGATAATGAATATACCACCACCACCCCCCAAAGCAAACACTCTACCTAGAAATGTGCTTCTCAGAAATGGAGAAGATGCTTGTCAGAGATGGGAATCGAATAGCCAAAAAACTAAATCTACCATGCAATGCAAGAACATGTCTACCATGCAATGCAAAATTAGACACAAAATACTGAAATTACCTCAAACTATGGCTTGAATCCCTAACTTCTCGGTTTCCCCAAGCTTCAAGATCTGAACTCCACCCACCACCCAAGCTTTGAAGCCCTAATTTCTGATTTGTTGCCACCAAGCCAACACAACAGTCGAATTAGGGATTTGCCTGGTGCGAGCTCAACCAAGTTACCCAAATGGGTGCGAGTTCATGGACGGCAATTGACTCAAATTGGTGGTGCGAACTTGAAACAGAGAGAGAGGACAAAGGCAGAGGACAACAAGAGAGGGAGAAGATGTCTGAAATAAAGGCGGTACTAATGACGCCAAAGTAAATTAGTCAAGCCTCTTGAATTTTTCAATTTGCCGCGCTACTAATAGCAATTTTTGTGTGCTTGGGCAAAATTTCGTTAAAGCTATATAACAGCTAAAAATCTTGTTACAGCTATATACAATATAATATAACAGCTAAAAATTTTGTTAAAGCTATATAACAACTAAAAATGTAACAAATAAAAATTTTGCAAGAGCTATATACAATATAATATAACAATCAAAAAATTTGTTACAGCTATATAACAACTAAAAATATAACAAATAAAAATTTTGTTAAAGCTATATACAGTGTAATATAACAACTAAAAATATAAAAATAATTAAAAATTCAAGAGAAGCTAACAAAAAACATTCTTTTAATCAAAATGTTTTCGCTTACTCAATTTATTTTATGCTGCTAGCAATTATGTACGGCTTGTAGTCTAACAAGCCATTGGAAGGATCGAATTAGTTTATGAAACAAGAAAATTAACTTGTGAATACATGAAGTTTCCATTGACAAACATTGGGATTAGAATTGATTGAACATAAACATTGAATATATATATATATATTCAATGTTTTCAATTCCAAAGCAATTGCCATTGAACTTTGTGTTAATTAGAAACTTCCTATCACTTACAAGATCTTACTATTGAACTTTTCAATGATTAACCTTAGGCTTACACTTACAATGCATTGATTGAACATAAACATATATATATTCAATGTTTTCAATTCCAAAGCAATTGCCATTGAACTTTGTGTTAATTAGAAGCTTACTATCACTTACAAGATCTTACTATTGAACTTTTCAATGATTAACCTTATGCTTACGCTTACAACACATTGATTGAACATAAACACATATGTATATATATTGAATGTTTTCAATTCCAAAGCAATTGCCATTGAACTTTGTGTTAATTAGAAGCTTACTATCACTTACAAGATCTTAATATTGAACTTTTCAATGATTAACCTTAGGTTTACACTTACAACGCATTGATTGAACATAAACATATAGTATGATCGGTTTGATCGATTCGATCGTGCTTGATCGGTTCGATCGTGTCTCCTTTTCACTTTGAAGGATAATCTAAAATTGTGACTAAACCGATTAAATTCGATCAAAGATCAGTTGGACTAGAAAGCTCTATCGGAATTAACTTTTTGTATTGTTATTGGTTTAAAAAATAATTTTTTCATGGTATTAAAAAATTATTTAAGAAATTTATAGATTAAAGTTTCAAAATATTTCTATTGATCAAAAATTAGACCTCGGCTTATTGGGAAAAAGAATTGGCCATAATATAATGATTCACAAATGTAATATTACAGCTTACAATTAATGGAATTGCTTATAAAATAATGACCAGTATTTATCCAGCCCATTGGGCTCTTAAAATGAGTAATGGGTTCCTTGGAAAGTTGGATAGTTTTATGTTTGGTCTGAAATGATTTGCACATTCCGTACGTTGCCAATTGTTCTCCCCAAATCATAGCCTCGATTGCCAATTGTTGTCATGCCATTAAAAGAAAAATCATTCCAATACCATTTTTATGAATAAGACTGACGATTACTAACCAAGACTAGAAATCCAAAAACTGGACCATGGGAGTATCAATGAAAGAAAGGCCTTAAAGAGGCAAATTAATACACTAGTTTTAACTAATAACACCAAGTCTTTTATCACATCTGTCAGAAGGCTTAACATGACAAAAAACTAAGAATGTCGGTCATATTAGTAAAATACAAAAAAAAAATGCAAAACCCATCGACAAAAGGAAATAAAGCCTAGGCCTAGCAATTGAAACAGAGAAGAATAGGGCCAGTAAGCTTCAAAGCTATAAAAGATTCTAAATCAAATTATATTGGGACAAATCAACTTCAATCCCAAGTCCATTCTTACGAACCCAACTAATTTCCTCATTTTCATTCTCAACAACAGGATTGCCAACATCACTTTGCAAATATGTCTCAACATCCATAGTTGTGCCCATGTTATATCCAGCTCTTGCAGTGGTAGAGATAACCACTTGCCAATCCTTATCAGTTGGATCTTCCACATAAAAAATCTGTGATGCATGTGAAGCGAGTATAAATGGCTCAACATGAGGCCTCACGTTTGCAAAATTGACTAAAGTAAACCCATCAGCATCTTGTTTAATTCTCGAACCATTTGATATCCAATCACATTCGAATAACACCACCCGACGACCTCCGTAAATTAATTCAATCATTTTTTTCAAGACGCCGAAGTAAACTAGTTCACTCAAAACTGGATTTTGATCCCTTATACTTGCAAAATTGGATGTTGTTGCATTGACTGTAACACCACTATTCTGCGTTTTTCTTTTCTTCTCAACTTCTTTGGTGTGAAACCGAAATCCATTAACAACAAACCTGTCATGTTGGATTCCAACAACATCTGGACCTTTAGCAAGGAACCTCAACTCTCTCAACACCGAAACATTTTGAGGAAGTTCTAACTTGTCAATCTGTAAAAAAAAAAAGAGTAAATAAATAAATAAAAAAAAGATGAAACTATATTTGAAGTCCTACAATTCAAATTGTACTTAATATTCAGAATTTTACTTACATGTTCAGCAAACCAACATGCAAAATTTTCGCTGTGCAAGCGCTCTTTTAGATGCTGTGGAATTTGAGGATGTCATTCTTCTATCAATATACGATGCTGCCTAGAAGTACATGAGTCAAAATTGTAATCATGCATTGAATTCTACAATAAAATTTTAATGCATCAAGTTGTAGTTGAACTTACTCTATGTAAGGTGTGACAGCATCACAATTAAATAAAATATACTGATGTGCTTTACTCAAGATATGAGCATCAAAGACTGTTGGCTTGCCCCTCCCCAAAGGATGTCCTGATTCAGAGAATATATCTAAACCATCTTCAATTTCCTTATGTACTTCTTCATTTCTGCTTGGACGATTGAATTTTGTCTCAACATAGTCCGCAAGATACAATGAGCAAAAGTTAATGCATTCTTCTGCCAAGTACCCTTGAGCAATCGAACCTTCAGGCCTACTTTTATTTCGAACATAAGATTTTAATGTTCCTAAGTACCTAAAGTATCATCATTCCAACCTCTCTAATTAGTTCCACAAATCAAAGAAAGCAAAAAAGGAATAAACATTTAAGGCATAATGAGAATTACAAGCAGTACCTCTCTATAGGATACATCCAACGATAATACACCGGGCCACCTAATTTCACTTCAGTTGCCAAATGAACAACTAAATGCACCATGACATCGAAGAAGGTTGGTGGGAAGCATTTCTCAAGATCGCAGAGTATGACGGCAATTTCACTTTCCAAACGAACCACATCTTGAGGACAAATAACTTTAGAACAAAGCTGCCTGAAATATCTACTCAATCGAATCAAAGGATAGCGCACTGATTTTGGCAAAGTCTTTCTCAAAGCTATAGGCATCAATTGCTGCATTAGGATATGATTATCATGACTTTTAAGCCCTGAAATTCTTGGTGGTTTTACTCGAACGCATCTTGAGACATTAGCTGCATAACCATCTGGAACTTTCACTTTTTTTAGCACATTGCAAAACATAGTTTTCTGTTTTTTATCCATTGCAAAGGAAGATGGAGGTAAGTACACCTTTCCAGGTTCTGTCTCAATGGGATGCAGCTCTTTTCTTATTCCCATTTCTCTCAAATCACGGCGGGAATTATAATGGTCCTTTGCTTTATCCTCAATATCCAGCAATATCCCCCAAATATTTTCACAAACATTCTTCTCAATGTGCATGAAGTCAAGATTGTGTCTTAAGACATTATCTTTCCAATATGGCAATTCAAAGAAAATACTCCTCTTTTTCCAATTGAAAGGCAGCTTCGGATTACCTTTCACAAGTTTTCCAAATTAATTTGCAAGTCTCCCAATTCACTCACAATCATATCCCCGGTTTGCAAAGGTGGTCGCTTTCCATGTTCTTCGGTGCCATCAAAGAATTGGGCTTGCTTTCTAAATTTATGCTTACTATCTAAGAATCTCCGATGACCCATATAGCAATATTTGAAACTATGAGTCAACCGTCGTGCATGAGTGAACTTGTGACAAACAGGACAAGCATATTCACCTTTAGTGCTCCAGCCAGATAACATTGCATATCCAGGGAAATCACTAATGGTCCACAACAGAGCTACATGCAATTGAAAATTTTCTTTTTGGGATGCATCATAAGTTTGAATGCCAAAATCCCACAATTCGGTCAATTCTTTAACTAGAGGCTGTAGATAAACATCAATATTATTCCCAGGAGAGAATGGTCCGGGTATTAACAAGGACAACATGAAGTACGGTTGCTTCATACACATCCACGGAGGTAAGTTATATGGTATTAAAACTACAAGCCAAGTACTGTGTGTAGAACTCATGTTGTTGAATGGATTAAACCCGTCAGATGCCAACCCCAATCTAACATTTCGACAATCCTTAGCAAATTCTGGATGTAGATGGTCAAAAGTTTGCCAAGCTGGAGAATCAGCTGGATGTCTCATACAACCATCTTTTGTACGTTTTTCCTCATGCCATCTCATTTGAGATGCAATTTTAGAAGACATAAATAGTCTTTGTAATCTAGGTTTTAAGGGAAAATGCCACAACACTTTTTGAGGAATTTTCCTTTTTTCCCCAGTTGGATCATTTTCTGAAGCAACCCACCTAAGCTCGTTACATGTTTCGCATGAAGTCCTTTTCTCAGCACTACCCCAATAAAGAGAACAATCATTAGGACATGCATCGATCTTTTCATAACCCAACCCCAATGTATTCATCAATTTCTCAGCCTCATAGTAAGAAGACGGCAAATTAGTCATGGCCTCTGGAAATGCTTCTCTCAACAGCTCAACAAGCATATTAAAAATCTTGTTACTCATCTTACCCAGGCATTTTAGGTGAAGCAAACGAATAATGAAAGACAATTTCGAGAAATTTTTGCAACCCCTGTACAAATCCTGTTGAGAATCATCAATCAATTTGTAAAATTTTTCAGCCTCTGAAACAGGAATGTCCCCTTCTCTATTCAATTCATTTGTTCCATGTGGTATCCCAAATACATCATGGACCAAGTCTTGCATGTCATTAGTCCCATTTGAAACCCCAGTTGATGTATTTTCAGAATTAGATGTGGCTTCATTGTAGTTTGAAAGTTCTCCATGTGCTATCCAATTATTATAACCCTTGATAAATCCTACCACTTTCAAATGATCATATGCTTCCATTTTTGTCACACAAACACCCATGCCGCAATCTTTGCAAGGACACAAAATCTTTCCGTCACAACTTGATCTAGAAAATGCAAAGTTTAGAAACATTTGAAGTCCTGTCTCGTACTTTTCACTTGTTCTTGGAAAATCCATCCATCTTTTATCCATACTTTGAATATAAATAAATGTCCTCCAACAAGCTTCCAAGAGCATGCAAACAACAACTACACATTAGTACTTAGAAAACTAGACAAATCCCATAAAATCATTGAGAATAACAAGCGCCCTGATTTTTTAAACTCAGGCCATGGCTTACAAGTCCCTAATTTCAAGTTCAAGAATTTACAGTCTACTAAATAAAGCAGCCCAGCAAATAAAGGAAATCAACAAAATGCAAAATTTCTCAACAATCTGTAAAAACAGAATTTGCAAGCAAGCGGATAGAAATTTTATTTACCTAATACCAGAACAAAGCCCTTCGTACCAACTCCTGCACTCGCGTCTTCGCAAAACTCCTAACTTCAATCTGAAATGTCAAAGGTTAAACAAACACATGAGCATGAAGACTAAAGGTGAAATTCAAGAATCTTACTAAATTTCCATCAAAGTAT
The DNA here is from genome assembly GCF_003713205.1 of Coffea eugenioides. NCBI lineage: Eukaryota > Viridiplantae > Streptophyta > Magnoliopsida > Gentianales > Rubiaceae > Coffea > Coffea eugenioides. The sequence continues at coordinate 15,915 of NW_020861455.1, forward strand.
AGATACATCTCTGGTGTGTAGTGAAATGTGAAAGAAAGAAGAGAATCTATCTAGCTTTTTATTTTATACTCATAATCTTTTTTTGGTCCCAGGAGTACAATTTCATGCACATAATCATAAAAATCAAGTCAACTGTGGGAGCAGAAAAGGAAATTAAACATTCTCCTCATTGTTGATTCATTCCCTGATCAGCTGACTACATACAAGAAATAGAAGTCATGAAAACTTTGCCCAGCTCTTCCTCTTGATTATTGAGTGGAGTGCAAAAGTTTTAGGACTTCTGGATTGAGGACTTTCCCGTATCAAAATTTGAAATTATCCTTCAGGTAACATCAATGAACATTACTGGAGGTAAAGAGAGAAGCAGGAAGAAACAGAGCTATGCCATTACTGGAATGCAGAAGCTCAAGCTATTTGTAGCAAAATGGAGCTATCGATTTCTATATGCAATGCACATTGGCTGCTAAGAGAAACCGTTAATGCACTTTGAACACCACAGAAAAGAAAATCATTTGGATGATAGGAAGAAAGAAACTTACAATTAAACATAAGAGAATGCATGCAGCAGCCCCAGGGAACAAAGCGTACCAAAAGTTGAGGCGATGCAGTTTAGGAGCATCAATGAACAACAGAGGTAAGCCGGCAGCTGCCATTAGTACATATGATGTCCCATTTTAGTACAAGAACAAGATTTGGCAGGCAAAGGCTACTGAGATTCATGAGTGTTTAGTTAGATACCAGGTGGATGTACTGCACGAGTGCAGATCATGAATGCTATGTCATCCTGAACTGGGAGGGGTGGAAGTTCAACAAGAAAATGGATAGGGGAAGAAAAAAAAGAAAAAAGACTAAAAAATACAATACAGTTTTACAACTATGTTTCATATATTAACATTAAAAGAGATTCACAGAAAAAAATGAAAAACAGGGGGGAATTGACATTTTATCGAACAGGTTATGGGCAACAGCTTCATTGTGTTTACCACTTCAATTTTGGAACAAGATATGCGCGCCTGAAGTATCTTCCCGCTTTCCCAATGTAGAGCTCCGTTCTTCAGCTTTTACTTCCTGCCTGCCCTTCCAGATGTCTTAGCCGAGGGATTTAAAGTTGAGGTTAGAAAAGATGAAGATGGTTGTTTGCGGAGATAGCTTCGATTGCTACCAACATTCTGGACTGGCCGAGAATGCTTGTATGCTGAGAGGTGAGAGAGATGAGAAGAAGAAAATTTTCACCAAGTCCTTTTGCCGGCAAAATGAAACTTCACAGTACTTCAGCAAGTGTTTTGGAGCCAAAATAAAACGATGTCGTTTTCTGTGTTTTTTCATTTTTTTTTTGGTTCATCTCACAGTTTCCAGAGTGTCATCATAGGTAGCCTAAAGGCACATTATTATTTGTATATCATGATAAAATAAAAAAATTATAGTACATATTATTGAATTTATTAATAAGTGTCATGATATGTTTACTATAATGGCAGAAACCAGCAAATGTCCTTATAGACATGTCAGGAAAGGTCATTTTTGTTGTAGTGCAACGCCATAAGTGGAAAGTTGTGGTCATCTTTTTTTTTTTTTTTTTCGTAACGGCACATGTTTAGCCTACTTCTACTCCTACGGAGGGCAGGAGAGAGGGGAGAATCTACTCTATGACAGAGCCCAATTGAGACGGGGGAAAGTGATGGTCCATTGAAACGATCTAATTTGTACTAGTTAGCGTAATTAATCAGACCGGGATGCAAGTATATGTAACTTTAAAGATTACAGAATCCATCTCCCATTACCCAACCACCATTCTTCTTCAATAATTGGATTGTTACCACATAATTACTAGTATTTCCATTCCAGCTCGTCATTTCACATCTTTTGAAGACTCCAATGGAGAAATTTAATTGGAACCAGACATTTTGCACCTAATTTTAATTGGAAGTTCATATTAATGATCCTCGTAACAACCAATCAAAAAAACCTGAAAGTGACTTCCACAAACATCACGAGATTGAAAAAAGCTGAGCTTCAAAGATAATTGGGAGTCTATAAGTGGAGATTAGAAACCCAATATGTTAACTGAAAACATCAAGTACCTGATGAAAAACATGCTTCGACACTATTACTACTTGAGAACGACAGGTATACAATTTTGTGGTTCAAATTAATTGGCCATGTACTACATTGAACGGGGGATTTTGACTATGCTAGTCTTCTTTGCAAGAAATTCAATCAAGGTACGGTTGCAGACTTGGTCGCAAATTTCGAGGTACGATAAAATAAGGTACGATACAATTAGGGGGCGTTTGGTAAGAGGGTATCGGATTCGGGGAATGGAATGAACCCCATAAATGGTGTTTGGTTTACTGGAATGGGAATTGAAATCTTGGAATGATTTCTAAAAATTTGGTGTTTCTCCATTCCCAAGTATTTTGGTGGGTTTTGTCCGATTCCCAAGTTTGATTCCAAGAAACAAATCCAATTACATATTATAATTATACAATGATATAATTAATATTTATATATATTATATATATTATATATTATAATATATACATATATATAATATATTATAATTATAATATTAGTACATTATATAAATATATATTATAATTATTTAGTTAAATATAATTATATTCATATAATATATATTATAAATTTATTAATATTATATAATAATATATTTATAATATATATGTATATTTATAAACGCATATTATATGTGCATATGATTATAATATACACATGTATATAATATTAATAAATTATATAATTATAATTATATTTATAATTATATTTATTATTTTAAATACAATAATATATAATAATTACTATATCTAATATTAATATGCATTATACTTATATAAAATATGAGTACAATTAATATTTATATATTATATAATTATAATTATGTATTTATTTTATAGCGTTTGTATAATTATAATTAATTATATATAATATTTAATTTAATTAGTTACAAACTTATAATAATGATGTTATTGTATTATATAATTATATATTATAATTATTTAGTTAAATATAATTATACTTATATAATATATATTATAAATTTATTAATATTATATTATATTATATTTATAATACATATGTATATTTATAAATGTATATTATATGTGCATATAATTATAATATATACATGTATGTAATATTAATAAGTTATATAATTATAATAATTATTGTTTTAAATATAATAATATATAATAATAACTATATTTAATATGTAATATATATTATATTTATATAAAATATTATTATAATTAATATTTGTATATATTATATAATTATATAATTATATTATAATATTTGTATATTTATAGTTAATTATATATATAATATTTAATTTAATTAGTTACAAACTTATAATAATATTATTATTATTTATATGTATTATATAATGTATATTAATTTATGTAATATTATTAATATTATGCATTATACTAATAATTATATATGTTTACTAATAGAAATTATTAATTAGTTAGACTAAATTTACTAATACATTGATACTAATATATTTAATTAGTGAAGATTTCTTATATCCCATTTACAAAGAGCCAATAACTAATACATCTATTTTTTTGGTCTCTACTCTGACCTCCTCCACATTTTATACAACTCTAACAAGCAAGCAGCTCTCCATCAAGAAGTTCTTAATTAAACACTCCGCCTTCCTCTTTTTTGCTTCTTTCTCCCTGATGCTAAACATCCCAGTTGTTGGGTTCCCTCTTCCCCTTCTACTTCCAAAAAGAGAGAGAGACAAAGGGAGCCAAATCAAGTTGAAATTGAGGAAAGAAAAACCGAAACTAGGAAAGCTAATTATCCGAGAAAAAAAATGAAGGCAATTCCCAGACAAGTATTTGCCTACTACTATACCTTAAAATCCACATCCCTTTTCTCTTACAACCCTAATACTCTAAAAAAAAAAAAAAGATTTTTTTGATGAACCCACAAGTCAAATTCTGCTTTCAAAACAACATAATCATGGACGAATATCATCACATGGGTGGGCCAAAAACCTGTTGGTGTGGTGGCGGGGGATTAGTGCCAACTGCCATGAAGGATGTGGTTCAGAGGCTTCTTCGGATAATTTGAAAAAAGACACTATTAACCTGCGGATTTGATCGATGGAATCCGTTTTCTACCTAAATACACCGTTGGATTTGTTGATTGTAGAAAAAAGCGACAGAGCTCTTTAGCTCTTTTAACGTTTAGCAAAACAAAACAGATTTTGGACAGACTTCTGGTTTCTTTAACTCTTCGGGTTTAGTGATGACGTGGGAGATTTTGGACCACTCGGTCTACAGGTGGGACTGCAGACAGAATCTATCCAAGTTTTATTGTTTGGATACGGTATCATTTGAAATATTATTTGAAATAATTAATGTAATACTTTTTATGATATGATATATGTGAGATAAAAAGGTGATTGGAAATATAAAAGGTGACTTTGGCTGTAAAAAACTTCAACGACTAAAAAATTATAAGTTCAAATATTATATTAGCTAAAAAAATAAAATTTTAGACACTGCATCTATATTGGTAAAAAAAATTTTGAACTTTTTTTCCTCGCAAATTTATTACCTCTAAGGGAATTTGGTTTTCTCTTCTTGCTATCCCAAAGCTGCACTTTTGTTTGGTCATGGTTACCACTTAATCACTGTAGGCTATGGTCTCAAAGTCGACTTGGACGGTGGTTCGATTCTTAAGGGTTAGGGATCAAAGAATTTGACAGATCGGATCGATAGTGAAAATAATATGATGTGATTGATGTGTAAATTATAAAATAATTAAATAATGTGAAAATATGCAACAAAAAAGACAAATGAAAACTAAAAAAAAAAGAAAAGAATATACTGGTTTTTTTTTTTTGGCCCTCAAATTTTCCTGATCAAGTTTGACTGAGTCAATGGCTTTCCCGATTCGAAATGTGATAAAGGTTATGTGAGAAATAGTGACTAATTCCAAATTACGGATAATCATCCCCTACTATTACTCTTGACTGAATTTCTTGCAAAAACTCGTTGTTCAATGTGCATGCCCAATTAATTTGAACCACAAAATTGTACACCTGTCGTTCTCAAGTAGTCGAAGCATGTTTTTCACCAGGTACTTGATGTTTGCAGTTAACATGTTGGGTTTCTAATCTCCACATATAGACTCCCAATTATGTTTGAAGTTCGGCATTTTTCAATCTCGGGATGTTTGTGGTAGTCACTTTCAGGTTTATTGTTTGGTTGTTACGAGGGTCAATAATATGAACTTCCAATTAAAATTGACTAGAGATTGGGGCCCTGAGATGCCAAATGTCTGGAACAGAACAGGTTTGACGTCAATGACTTTCTCATGATTTAGTTACGTCCCCCGCAAATGTTAAAAGCAGAGCGTGTTAGGGAAGGAGATTATTTGAAATAATTTGGAAAAAAGGTATAACATTTATTTAAAATATGATGTATGTAAAAAAATAGAGGGCCTATTTGGTAAATAAGTTTTTGATTAAGTTTGTCTGTTACAAGTTTTTTAATAACTTTAGTTACTGTAACCTCATAAAACTTCTAAAAAATTTTAAACTATACACTTCAAAATATCCAAAAATTTTACACATTTCAAAAATTTTTCCTACAACTTCTACAGTAAAATTTTAGTCAAACACCCAAAAAACTCGACCCTGTTTGACAAGTGAGTTTTTTGAGTGTTTTTGTCTAAAACTTACTGTAGAAGTTGTAGAAAAAAATTTTGAAGTGTGTAAATTTTTGGATTTTTTGAAGTGTATAGTTCAAAAATTTTGTTGAGATTATTGTAATTAAAATTGTTAAAAAATTTTGTAATAGACAAATTTGACCAAAAACTTGCTTGCCAAACAAGGCCCTCATTTGCCGAACCGGCCAGACATTGAAAAGATAAAAGTGTTATTAAAAACGCGTTTACAATGCAATAATATAAACTAGTTTTGTACCCGTTCGTTGAACAGGAATTGTCGAAAAATAATAAATTATTTAGTCAATTTTATAAAAATATCGATATAAAATACAAATTTAATGTATAATCTATTATAACTTGTCTTAAGTATATTACTATGTGCGCATTGTAATATAAAGTATTCTTATAATATAAATTTGAACATCTAATTTAGAGAATAATAATTCAAAAATGGAAAAAATAACATTCAACAATACCATAACATTCAAAAACCTGAAAATAAATAAAAAGTGCAGTAGATAGTATCAAATAATATTCTACTCTTCGGAAACTTGTTTTTGTTTTTCTTCTATTTGAACATTCTCCTCGATTTGTCCGTGCAAATCAGTATTTATTGATTTTCCATTATCACTGCATGATAGCAAAGCAGGATAACTAATTATAAAAAAATAAATGATTTATCGCATTCAAGGTTGTTTATAAAAATACGTAAAGATTATAATTTAAGAAAGTAAAATAGTATATTAAATCCACCTTCTCATGCAAATCTTTTTATGAGGATTCCCTTCCTCTGTGGCTTTTGTTGAACCCTCTGATAAATGATTCATATGAAGTGTATTGAAATGTTGTTGATTAGAATCATCTGTTATACTAATTGGGATCTGGGAAGAAGATACTTCAGGTTGGTATTGGTTGTCGGTTCCACCAATCTGATAATGATTTATCAAAATTAAAGGCAAAAATATTATGTGAGATATAATATGTGAAATATAAGATAAATTTATTGCACATTACCTGTGAAAGCATGAAATGCGTTTCCTTCTCGAAATCATAGTGGAACCATCTAGTTACTGTAAATCTATTACTACCTTGTTCCAGATTGTAATTGTTCAACTTGATTTGGAACACAAAAGGTTTCCACGTGATCTTATTTATAATTGATGACACGATTTAATTGTTAAATCCTTCCTGAAAATGAAATGCATAATAGATTTTTTTTTTGTTAGAATATTCAATGGCTGAGATAAGTGTCGGATTGTCTACTGTTATTAAAAATATTTTAAAAAATTAGATATAAGTTTATCTTGTTAAATTCTTCAAGAACAAAAGAAAGTTTGTATTCTATTATTCTTTCAGCCTCTTGATCAAATATAACAAACCAAGTACTACCGGTTGCATCACTTGCCAACACTTTTAACATATACCTGTATTTTATTATTGAAGATCAACATGTCTTTTAAAAAAAAAATGTATTGAAAGAAAATATACCTGATAATCAAGAGGAGTGAAAACCCAAAATCGATGCTTTAATGTGCCAACTGCTTGCACTGAAAATACCTAACCATGAATTTGATGCTTGAAATCAATATATTAGAGGCTATATGTAGTGTAGGCATAAGAAATAAGAATTGATAAGGATATAAAGAGATATTGATAAAAACATTAAAAGTAGGTTTATCTTGATTTAAGTTGCTTAAAGTACATAACTTTGGGTAGAAAATAAGAATCCTATAATATTAAGAATTATTATAGGAAATAAAACCACAATCGTCCAAATAACTATTTTTTTTTGAAGAAAAGATGATTTATTAATTGAAATTAGTTACTTTTCTACTTCTTGTAGTGATAACAATTCTTATCGGACTAAGAATTGATATATCTTAGTATGATATCTTAGTATGATTGATATATCTTATCGGACTAACAATTTTTATCGGACTAAGAATTGATATATCTTATTGGACCAATCATATAATATAGGAAATAAGAATTGATATAAATCCAAACAAAAAAGGAACAAGTCACGTAGGAAACTACTTGCTGTCTCGTTAAGCCACGTAGGAAAGAGAAAACATGAAACGATAAGAATGAGGATACGACTTTATTATATATATATATATATATAGGAAAAGTCTGAAGTAACGAGCGTTATGGTAACGAAACTGTTTTAACCTGATATAACAGGTAAAAATACTTTTAGTGACCATTTGATTACCTGTTGTACTGGTCATCTAAATAAAATAGTACCTAAAAATATGGTTAGTAAGTTTTACAATAAAAATAGTAAGTTAACTCAAGAAATTAGTAACTTTTATGTCTCAAAAAGTAAATTTGAATAAATATGGAACTTACTTTTTTTTTTCAAGTAAATAACTACCCTATATCTAAAACTTACTTTTTGGAGAGTAAGTTTAGTTCAAATAATAGTAAATTTTTATAGACTAATAGTAAATATTGTTGATAGAATAGTAAATTTGGTTAATCATCAAAACTTACTAGTTTGTGGCATAAATTTACTATTTTACTTAAAGAAACTTATATGAAACAAGTATTAGGAAGTTTATTTGAAATAATGCTAAGATTTTTTATTAATAATTGAAACTTAGTATTATAGTTAGTAATTACTCGTAATGTAAATGTATGATACACAATTGTACGTATCATTTATAAATGTTATATGTTTTAAGCATTTTAAATAAACTATGAAAACTTTTTTTTTGCATATGACCTTATAAAATATGTAAGAATAATTTGTCATATTATAAATTTTGAATTATTTTTGAATTTGTGAAAGGTTAAAAAGTTTGGATGATAGTAAAAAAAAATCTTTCGAGTTATCTATAGAATTGCACTTATCTATACATCACAATATCCATATATGGACACCGATGAATATAATAAAATGGTACGCAATTTTCATATATTAATGCCTATGAATTTAATAAAATGGTAAAATCTTAATAAATTTATTTTCTGGGTCATAAGTATAAAAATTAAAGTTGTATTAACATAGCATAATCTTTGAAAATTATAGTAAAATTACCCATATATTAAGTTCTGTGACTTTCAAACATACTTTGTATCATTTACATTATGGACTTGTATCCATATGTTTTCTATCAAACTCTTTTTTTATTGGCAAATGGTAAGTAAATTATTATAAAAGGGCATTTTATAATAATCATAAATTTTAATAGATGAATTTTATGTAAACTGTTAAAATTATGAATTCACAAATGACTAAATCTGACTACTTTATGGCACATATTAGTCTAAATGACTAAAAAATTACTGTAATCATGTGCACGTTGATTGTTGAATTGAAATTTCCTTTATTACTAGTACAAGTTCTTCTAATCAAAGCAAAATAAAATCAAATCTCTTCTCCTTTTGTATGCAGTAGTTATGCTTAATCGAAAATTATTAAACCATTTTTACAATACATAATTTCTCCTAAAATTTGTAACATTTACCATGACCTCTAACCTTGTCAATAATACTAACCACCGACATGTAGATAATCTTAAAAGCAAAAGCCATCAATATGACAAAAAAAGAATGTTTTCATGCTGAACGAAAAAAATTGAGAATCGCAGAAATTCATCATGAATGAGAATGAATTGCAAAGTTATCACATTTCTAATTTCATATGCATCCAGAATTTTATGCAGAATTAGTTTAGAAAAACTTTCATTTTTCACACTAAGGAACCAATCCCAGTCTCTACGTCTCTTTTATTTTTTGTTTAACCATTAAATGGAGTCAAAGTTGTTAGCAGTAAAATACTAAATAAATTTAATTCCATTTCAAACTCTAGTTAATTGTATACTAATATTTTACACCACAATCAATTGTACACCAATTTCCATTTTTTTTAAGTAGCTATTATTTATTTTATTACTTAGGCTAAATATTTACATATAAAATAATAGCAATAAAATGTCCATCCTCGGATCAATGGAACTTCAATGATTGTTAATAAAACTAATATTGCATTGATAAAAATTATTCTACAGAATGAAAAGTCATTGGCAACAATTGCTAAAATATAGCAATTTTTAATTATGGGAAAATAAACAACTAAGTTCCCAAAATATTTCACTTTTATTGTTTAAAAAATCTCAACTTGTTGACTAAATTCAAAATAATTCTATTGTCAAAAATATTTTTTCTCAAATTAACTTTCATAATTAGATGTGAGATACAAATATGGTAAAATATCCCTCATACGTATGTCATGGATATTTTAGACTTTTAGTAAAAAAAAAAATTTTGTTGTTAAAATAACATTGTATCATAGTGTACTAATTATTTTAGGACCATTTTATACATGAATTAAATTAAATTTAATTTTCTTATATTAATTGTTATACTAATTTTATCATTTTTATTAGGGATAATTTCAGAAACCTCCCCTGAGGTTTCTGATATTTACACTCACCTCCCCTGTGGTTTGAACAATTACAGTGACCTCCCCTGAGATTACTAATCCTTTACAAATTCAGTCCAAATGATTAAAATATTGTTTTAGAGAGTGAAATTAGAATTTTGTACCTGATTTGCCCTTTGTGCTGCATGTCCAATGAATGACAAAGTATTACAAATTAATTAATAATTAATAAACTTTAAGGAGCGTAGTTTATAGGCAAATACGTATTACTTATTTAAAGTACCAGCTCTTTACGAGTATTTTACTTTCAAACATTTACTTTATTACAAATATTTATTCTCAAATACAGATTTGTATTACTCTCAAATATTTAATTTTTGTTAAATAAAAAACCTACCAGTTTTTCTTCCGTAGAAATATTAATATAACACTTTTTCAATTTTAGTTATAAATATTTATGTATTTAGCATAAATTAAATGATTCAAGATAAAATATTCATAAAGAACTGATACTTTACTCATGTAATGGATGAAAACCATAATAAATTAATACTTTATGGGGCATTTCTTTTTTTAAAAAATATTTAATTTATATTAAATAGATAACCTACTGATTTTCTTTTTGCGAGAATATTACTGTAACACTTTTAAATTTTTAATTACAAACGTTAATATATTTATCATAAATTAAATATTTGAAAATAAAATATCTGTAAAGAGCGGGTACTTTAAATAAATTATGTGTATTTGCCTATAAACTATACTCTTTAAAGTAAAGAGTATAGTTTATTGATTTAAATTAAGGAGTGTAGTTTATTAATTTAAGTAAGGAGTGTAGTTGATAAAATAAATGGTCTCGGAATTAAAGTTTTCTTTCATTTTCACCCATCTTTTTGGAAAATATTTCAAAGGACAATAATATTTATACGTTTCTTTTCCTTTTGCCTGACGTCTTTAGAAGGTGCGAGATTCAGGCACAAATATTTCATTTAGACACAAGTACCATAACAGCTACTATACCAATAGTTTACATAATACTACGTTGATTCAGTGTGGTCCCCCCCTCTCTCTCTCTCTGAAGTTTCATCGAAGGCTTACCAAAGATTATTGATTGTGCGGATAGTTAAATAGATCCAACCACTTTTGTGTGCATGCTCGTACTTACACGTATAAACTAATCGTTTTACCAAAAGCATACCCATTTTTGTCTCTTAAGAGAACTAACACCGCCACCCACAAAAGATTCTCTACTAGCTAAATCAATAAACTATACTCCTTACTTTAAAGAGTATAGTTTATAGGCAAATACACATAACCTATTTAAAGTACCGACTCTTTACAGATATTTTATTTTTAAATATTTAATTTATGATAAATATATTAACGTTTGTAATTAAAAATTAAAAAGTGTTACAGTAATATTCTTGCAAAAAGAAAATCAGTAGGTTATCTATTTAATATAAATTAAATATTTTTTAAAAAAAGAAATGGCCAATAAAGTATTAATTTTTTATGATTTTCATCCATTACATGAGTAAAGTATTAGCTCTTTATGAGTATTTTATCCTGAATCATTTAATTTATGTTAAATACATAAATATTTATAACTAAAATTGAAAAAGTGTTATATTAATATTTCTACGGAAGAAAAAGTGGTAGGTTTTGTATTTAACAAAAATTAAATATTTGAGAGTAAATACAAATCTGTATTTGAGAATAAATATTTGTAATAAAGTAAATGTATGAAAATAAAATACCCGTAAAGAGTTGGTACTTTAAATAAGTAATACGTATTTGCCTATAAACTACGCTCCTTAAAGTTTATTAATTATTAATTAATTTGTAATACTTTGTCATTCATTGGACATGTAGCACAAAGGACAAATTAGGTACAAAATTCTAATTTCACTCTCTAAAACAATAGTTTAATCATTTGGACTGAATTTGTAAAGGATTAGTAATCTCAGGGGAGGTCAGTGTAATTGTTCAAATCACAGGGGAGGTTAGTGTAAATGTCAGAAACCTCAGGGGAGGTTTCTGAAATTATCCCTTTTTATTATTATATTATTTCTCATTTTGTTTAGGCTTTTACTCTTATTATTTCTTGTGTCTCAAATGTAAATTTATTAAAACTTTATCATCTTATTATATTCATAGGTGTTAATTTATAAAAATTTTGATATATAAACAAGTAATATTCTATATATAACTAGGAAGATTTGTTGTTATTGTTATCCAAACTTTCAAACTTTTCAAAAATTGAAAATAATTAAAAGCTTATAATACGACAAAATTTTATTACATATTTTACGAGATTATGTGAAAAGTCAAACTTTTTTTCATAGTATTTTAAAATATGTAAATAAATTTTTTTAAATGATAACTATAATCATGTATTATACAGGTATATTATGCGTACTTACTAACTAAGGTACTAAAAATTAATCATTAATAAAACATCTTATCGTTATTTCAAATAAATTCCCTAACACTAGTTTGAAATATGTTTTAAAGTAAAATAGTACATGTGTCTCATAAATCAGTAAGTTTTGATTATTAATCAATTTTACCATGTTATCAGTAAGAATTACTATTTATGTATTAAAACTTACTACTACTTGAATTAAACAGGAAGTTAAAAAAGTTAGTTTGGGATATAAAGTAGTAATTTATTTATTTAAAAAGTAAGTTTAATATTTATTCCAATTTACATTTTGAAGTATAAAAGTTACTAATTTATTACTGTTAACTTACTATTTTAGATGGGAAACTTACTTTCTTATTTGTAAGTGTTATCCTATTTAGGTGGATAGACCTATCAAATAATCAAATGGCCGCTAAAAGTAAATAAAAATTAAATAAAAAATGGTCATATAAGTGTTATCCTATTTATGTTTCAAAAAGTCAATCGAAATAAAAGTGAAAGTTACTTTTTAAAAAAAATAAATTACTACTCTACATTCGAAACTTAGTTTTGTGGGGAATAAGTTTAGTTCAGGTAATAGTAAGTTTTTATAGATTAATAGAAAATCTTGTTGATAGAATAGTAAATTTGGTTAATCATCAAAACTTACTAGTTTGTGGCATAAATTTACTATATTACTTAAAGAAACTTATATGAAACAAGTATTAGGAAGTTTATTTAAACTAGTGCTAAGATTTTTTTTATTAATGGTTGAAACTTAATATTATAGTTAGTAGTTGTTGGTAACGTAAATGTATAATACATGATTGTATGTTTCATTCATAAATGTTTTGTGTTTTAAGCATTTTAATAAATGTATGTATTATTTGTAAATGTTATGTGTTTTAATAAATTTATTTTCTAGGTCACAAGTATAAAAGGTAAAGTGATCGTATCTAATGTAGCGTAATCTTTTAAAATTATAGTAAATTTACCCATATATTAAGTTTCGTGAGTTTCAAATATTTTTCGTATCATTCACAATATGGATTTACATGCACATTTTTTATGAAACTTACTTTTAATTGGCAAATAGTATGTAAATTATTATAAAATGTCATTTTATAATAATCATAATTTTTATAGGTGAATGGTATATAAACTACTAAAATTGTCAATTTATAAATGATCAAATCTTACTACTTTATGGCATATATTAGTCTAATCAACTAAAAAATTACCGTAATTAAGTGTACGTTGGTTATTGATTTGAAATTTGCACCAAGGTCACTATTTCGTTATTACTGCCACAAGTTTTTCTAATCAAAGCAAAACAAAGTCAAATATCTTTTCCTTTTGTATGCAGTATTTATGTTTAGTAAAAAATTAGTAAACCATGATTACATTTCATAATTTGTAATGAAATTAGTAACATTTTCTAAATAAATTGGAATAATTTGTAAAATATATATATTTTTTTACCAATATAATTAGGGGTGGCAATCGGATCCAAATCATAGTGGCCGGTCAGATTGAGATCGGGTATAATAGAAAACCCTTAATTATAAACGAACCATATGCTTGGTTTCAAACTCAAAAACTCATTTCGAAAGCTCTAGAGTTTCGAAATTCCTGCTTTATGGATACAAGCAAATCACATAAACGCACAGGTACTTGGTTAACACAGCAAAAAACTCCACGGGAAAGTTCATGTCGTGCTTATTTCTTAGAAGGAAATTGCAGACTATTAGTATAGCATAGCAGTCACAACACTTCCACAACACATCTTCAAGTTTTCCGAGATCTATCCAGTTTAAAGCCTAAAAAACCGTGTGCTGAGTATTGTATAACATGAGTATCTGAGTTGCTTTTCGAGTTCTGCTGATCAAGTAAGCCAGTCCAATTTGAAGTAAACAACAAAATCTACATGCACAAGACATTTGATATGAAATTGGTATTTCAAAATAGGAGAAAACGGCTCATTTTGAGCATCAGAATGAATCTACTCACCTATTTATTTAGTACTTGGACTAAACAAAGGTCCATCTAATTCAAATTGGCCAACAAGTCACTAGAAAATAGGATTTCACCTCCTTACATTGAAATGCAATGCTGGATTTAAAGTTTCCATGCATGACAAGATATAGCTATAGCTATCTAAGAATGACAAGATATAACTTTCTGGCAGGACACTAGATAGAGCTATCTAAGCATGACAAGATTACATGGCCAAGAACTGAATTTAGAGCACAAAGACTTTGGCTTCAGAAAACTGAACCAATCAAAAGGCTAGTAACTTGATTTGAGAATTTGATCACCAGCATCAAGGGCTCTGATATCACTATCAAAAGCTTCAGTTTGGATTGAAATTTCTGGTTTACAAACCCAAGAGCACTTGGATGCTAACAATATCTGAAATTTGATCACCAAACTTTTTTCCAAGCAAGCTGAAATTATTCACATTAAAACAAGTAAACACCAGAAATTGCAAACTAAGGAGATTATGTTCAAATTTACAATCAAAACGCATTAGGGCACCTGTTACACAAGCCTTTTTTTTATTTTCTTCAAAATAGCATATATAAAATGATCACTTAATCATTCTATTAATTTCTTTGTATGTCTTAATTGGACGACAACAGGTTTTTTTCCAGAATTATATGGAGATAAAAGAACAAGTTTTTTCATTTATTGGACTGTAAGCATCCCACATTTGTTGATAGTTTAAAATTAAATTAATCACTTTCTCTTAAAAATTCAGAATGCAGCTAAAATATGACATCATGTATTTATCAGTCTGTCTTCCATCCAACAATGAACAGAGGAATAATTTTCGATCAACAGGATGCTACAACTTGCTTTGTCCAGGCTTTGCTCAAACCAGAAATGAATATACATTGATCTTTATGTCCTGCTCCTTGATATTATTAGGTTGGTTTAGTATTTGAAATATCATCTCCCTTTTAGTGATCCCTCTTATTTCTGAAATCTTAACTGCTTACATTTGGAAACTGTTATATGAATTTTCTCTCCTTTCCTGACTGAAGAAGAGGGAAGATGTGATTCTACAAAATCTACATGTATCATAGGACGGTAATAAGAATTGCTTCTGCAACACAGATTTACAAGAGTAATAATGGCCAAATTTCCGTGGCATTGCAGACGTTACAATGGAGTAAAAAATTCAAGAGGCTGATAATAAATTTCCATAGATGGCCAAATTTCCGTGGCATTGCAGACGTTACAATGGAGTAAAAAATTCAAGAGGCTGATAATAAATTTCCATAGAAACAATAGATTCACAACAATGAATCTAGATCAGTTCAGTTCAATAACATCTGCTCCATCAAGCGTATCAACTTAGAATTCCAGAACGGGAGAAATCTCTCTTGCCTGAAGAATTCAAGTTATAAAGCTCATGTTGAGTTACTAATATATTAGTAATTGTCACCCGCACAGAGTAGCAATCACAACATACAAATTTCTCTTTGACATTTCACCAAACATCTTATATGCATTCACAAATTAATCACATTTAACTTAAACGCCTAGTCTCAAGTCCTTTGCTAGATGTTTCACATGGCTATTAAGCATATTTTACCCGCTGAGAATCAAAACTACAACCATTTCCTAGATGTTTCAACGGACATTTTCAACCCAAAATTGCAATAAAATCTTCAAATTCTCAGCCTTGATTTGGCAAGAAAATCTTGACAAACAAAACTAATGAAATATAAATAAATTACAGCA
>NW_020861456.1:0-13050 GCF_003713205.1 Coffea eugenioides
GGCCGATTGGACTATTTTCCGGATTTGGTTCAGCCAATTCACACGCACAAGGAATCTTCAAGAACTTCAAGATCCTTCAAGAACTTTCAAGGAAGTTATCAAGAACTTCAAGAATTTCAAGATTGTGGTCGAGAAACTCAAGATTCTTGTAGGTTCTCTCAAGATTCACAAATACCAACAAGTTTCACCACAATTCATATTTGAAAAACCAAGTAAACAAGTTGGATAACTCAAAACAATGATACCAGAAATTATGGACAGCAATAGACAAGCCAACGATGGAACACAAGACAGAATTTCAAGGCACTATGGACGGAACTAGAAGACGCACTTGGACAGATTTGTGGACACAATTATGGGGAGATTCAAGACAACGAACCAACACAAGAACGGATAGACGACTCGCGACAGTGTACAAACACGGACAGAAATTCGTCGCAACAAGGGAATAAACTCGGACAGATTTGACACATAAGTAAAATCCAACTACGGCCCGATTGCAAAACACAATGATTGAACACAAAACGGACAGAAATTGACGACGCCAATGGCAAAACAACTTCGGACAGATTTGTGAACAACGAAGAAACAACTAGCGATGCAACAAACAAACAAGACAGCGGAAAAATAGGAACCCTAAAACGAACTAGACAAGAACAAGTAAGAGGATATAACGACTTGATACCTCAACCAGCTCTGAAGCCAACTGATACGTTCCTCGGTCAACTCGTTCCGAGACACGTAGCACGATTGCCCAAGGACCTAGAGGGATACTCAACCGTTTGGATTACGGAACCTAGAACCAAGAGGGACGACTCAACTCGATTCAAGGCGGTAGAACGGCGACTCCAATTGAGGTGGTTACTCAAGTAGATAGGCCGGATGAACAACCAAGGACGTCACGCGTGATTGCTCAAATAACCCTTGCCAAGCAAGTAGGAATGTACTCTCGAAATTGTAAGAGAACAAATTGAAATTTTATTATCAAAAGTGTCTAACCTTTGCTGGTACAAAAGGCGCCTTTTTATAGGCTAGAAACCTTTGTGGTCAAGGATTGGCGGCCCACCAACCTAAACTAGAAAAGGAGCTCGATCCACTCTTGAACATGAGTGGGCCGATTGTTTGACTCCAATAACTAATAAACTATTAATTAAAACACGACTAACAAACCAACTAACAACTAATGACTCGATAATGATCAAAACCAACTAACAACTCATACGACTAACAATGCTAACATTCCTAGTGTGAGGACCCGCAAATTTTCTACATTTTTCCTCAAAAATGCCTTTTATTTGAAAATTATTATTTATTAAAGCTCTACTATCTAATTGTTCAACTATAAGTGCAGATGAACCTAGAAAATAGGGTTTTCCGCTTCGGTTTCATGACTTGAGCAAAATTAGGGTTTTTCGATTTTTCCGCCGGATGAATTTTCGGTACTGGCCGAGGATCAATTTGATGATTAAGAGTGACTTTTAAGTGAGAAATAATATGTGATTAGAAGCAATGATAAAAAGTTAGTGAATAGGAAGCAAAAACCCTAGTACGTGCGATTTAAGAGAAAACGCGTCACACCGACGTGTACCGTGCACTACCGTTTGAACCGACCACTTGACCGCCACTTACTTGTCACACAAGTTTATTACTAATGGAGTAAAATATCTCCTCTCTCATGATGACAGCTTGGCCGAAATTTGTGGCTAAAATGCAAGGAAGGAGAGAGAAAATTGTGTGGTGGAAATCAAGCCAAGTGTTGGCTAAACTTGTGGACAGAATTTGTTCTAATTTTCTTGTCTTCTTATAAGACCAAGTGAGCTTCATTCTTCCCCAATTTTTCTGCTGCATAGCCGAGCAAGGAGAGAGGAAAGGGAGAGCAAGAGAAAACCAAAATTTCTTCTTGATTTGCACCATCCAAGTGCAAGAAACAAATTCTAAACCGATTAAAGTGTGAATTGTGATCTTGGGAAGCTAGGGAAGCTAAAATTTTCAAGAGGAAGTGAAGTGGTACTCTTGCAAGCCTTGTTTCTTTTGAGGTATGTGCTGCTTATACTTGCTATATGGATGATCTATGTTGTATCTAAGCTTAGATAAGTGGTTATAGTGATGATGGGAGCAAGAAATCAAGAAAGGTTCCATTAGAAATCAAAATTCCAGATTTCTGGAAAATTTTCCCCCTTTTCTGCCCGATTTTATTTCTCCATGTTAGAGGCCGAATTTGGCTTGGCACAAAACATGAAAGTTGTAGAGAATGGTATTTTATATATGCCTATAAAATTTCAGCTCAATCGGAGCAACGTAGCTTGTGAAAAGACGAAAATACCCTCGCTGATCTAGGTTACTTTCCAGAATTCCGCGTGGACAGTTTAGTCTCTTTGGTTGTGTTTGTTTACTATAATCCGTTCAGATTTAGCCAATTGTCAAAACATGAAAGTTTTAGTACCCTGTATTAGCTTTTCAACGCCGCCAAGAACGTCTTAAACGGACCTCGGTAGACTGGGATATGGTCATTTGAATGCAGTGCGGTTAATTGACCAACTAGTTGGATTTTGGATCTGTAAAGTGGGCATTTGACTAGATTGCACTGTAAATCTGACTAAGTCATCTTCATGAGAATTGTATACATTTGTCTTAGCTTTCATATGGCTTTGGAATTATTGGATTTGGAGTTATGTGTGCGGAGATTAGAGTGGATGAATCAAGACTACCACAGTAAACCTCGAACTAGAAAATCTGGGATCATTTTGATAAATTTGACCTAGATACAGGGCAAACTGGACTGAGTGGCCTTCTTCAACATTGTAGTCCTGTGTCTTAGCTTCGAAACGGCTTAAGTTTCATTCCAATCCGATAAGTGTAACTCCGGTTGTGACCGTTATGCATGAACCCGTCAAAGCTGTCTTTTGTCAAATTGCATTTCCGCACTTGTTATTCCTTTGATTTTGTTCTTATATTGTCTTGAGCCTATGAAATGGCTATTATGATGAGTTTGTGCTGTACATGACTTTGGGATTGGCTGAGAAAAATCATGAAGCCATAAATGGCTGGAAATTAGGTAAACACAAAGGGCATGCTGCCCAAATTTTCGCCCGAAAGCTAAGTTCTATTTGAACTTGTATAATACTATGACCGTTTTTCCATCTTAAAAACATGATCCTTCTTCAATTGGAAACTCCAAATGTTTACTTACTCTTACCAAATAAAGAGGAGTGGTTTAGGATTTTCTTGAGTATTTTGTCCACGGGTCCAAATGTCCTCGTTCCACTTTAAAGTCTCTTTTTATACGTTCTACTCATCATTCGTCGAGTTTCTTTGATTGCACCTAATTGTTTGTGATAAATGAGTGGTAATATTCTTTTCATTTAATTTTAGGTTTTCTCAGTGACTAAAGATAATATCCGGAAGGATATTTTGCACGTTGTTGTGCGTAAATAGGTGAGTGTTCTATATACCCGTGTTTTCTGTGACTACCTGATTACCTGACTATCTGTTTACTCGATTTCCAATTTATGTGATTACGTGATATTCGTGAATTACATGCTCCCATGAAATCAATTTGTATTGTTTACGTGCTAAGTGTCCACTTGATTACTTAATTATCATGAATCACATGCTATATGAAGTTGTCCATCATTGTTAGGCGAGTGTGTACTTTACCTCATTCGACCTATTCAATTGATGAATTTTACCATTTACCGTTTACCGATTTACTTGGTTAGTTGTGCATGTTGTAAGCTCTAAGCTGAACTTGGGCCCCGCCTCGGTTACCGACCTACTCGAGCCAGGACTGGGCTCGGTCGGGTAGGTTGGAACCCTGGACAACCGTCGGTATACTCGAGTATTACCACTGGAGGGATAAGGTGATGGCCAGTCAACCGTGGGGATCCGGAAGTTATAAGGTACAGAGGACCGACAAAGTTCCACCGGAACACCGTATCCTTCAGTATATGGTTACCGTGTATCACGATAATTGTTCCATGCTAAAATGCCAACATGAAATCATGTGTTATACCTGTGATATGCTCCATACCTGTAATAAGTCCCAACCACTCATGAACTATACATAAGGTTTTCTGGATTAATTGTTATTACATGACTAATGTTCCTTGTTTAATTACTTGTTTATGTATATAGAACCTCACTGGGCTTTTTAGCTCATACCACGTCAATTGTTTTCCTTAGCAGGGGAAGGCGAGCAAGGACGAGAGTTCTGTATAGTCTAGTTGATCTAGTTCTTTGGCCTTGTAATGGTTCTCGCCCTAGTGCTTGGCACGGGCTGGTTGTATGAGGAATGAGAACCCTTGTATATTCGATGGTTGTACTTGAATGGTAAAAACTTTGAAGACTTCTGGTGAGTAGAAGTTTCTTATCTTTTACTTGAGCATCTATGTATATATTAAGTTGAAGTGGATGGGTTACTTATTGTCTATGGATGTACGCACGTGATACGAGTGACTGAGTCCTGGCGAGAGCTGGGCAGGCGACCCGCCGAACCCTGGGGTACGCCCTAGGGGGAGGTGGGGCCGTCACAGGTGGTATCAGAGCTTAGGCTTCAGATTTTTGTAGTGTATCCTAGGCTTAAAGTTTGGGATGCCGGACTGTGGGATTTGATTTGATTTGAAAGGTAAGCAATTGAGGGATAAAACCTATAGCTGCTTCGCGTGGTCTTTGCGCGGAGTGAGCCTGGACTAAGTGGTGAATAAGTATGAAGGATTAAGTGTCCGTTCGAGCATAAGTTATGGATCATAAATGTTATCGGCCTTAAATCTTTCTCATGGTATCTGAGGACCATAGATAGGTACGTCAGGTAGGAATTTCGATTGTAGATAGTTTACTCTTGGGACTGCAGCTCGAGATGTGAATTATCTTATTTCGGATTCTCGTGCCCGAGTACTCCAGAGTTGAGGCGATGCTAGCTACTAGGTACTTGAGACTTGTATTTTGGAATATGAACAGGCTTTGTCCGACCAAAATGAATATAAGAAATCTACGGACATCTAGTGACTAGGAAGTGACGTGAGAGACCGGACGGGGTCATCTTAGCTGAGTCTGGAAAATATTGTAACCCAAAAGATCCTTGTGGTGAGATTGAAATGATTCTTAGTACGTGATCAACTTTTGAGAACTATTTTTGATCTGATTAGTGCGAGTTGGAATTTCGAGGTCGAAATTCTTTTAAGGGGGAGAGGGTGTGAGGACCCGCAAATTTTCTACATTTTTCCTCAAAAATGCCTTTTATTTGAAAATTATTATTTATTAAAGCTCTACTATCTAATTGTTCAACTATAAGTGCAGATGAACCTAGAAAATAGGGTTTTCCGCTTCGGTTTCATGACTTGAGCAAAATTAGGGTTTTTCGATTTTTCCGCCGGATGAATTTTCGGTACTGGCCGAGGATCAATTTGATGATTAAGAGTGACTTTTAAGTGAGAAGCAATGATAAAAAGTTAGTGAATAGGAAGCAAAAACCCTAGTACGTGCGATTTAAGAGAAAACGCGTCACACCGACGTGTACCGTGCACTACCGTTTGAACCGACCACTTGACCGCCACTTACTTGTCACACAAGTTTATTACTAATGGAGTAAAATATCTCCTCTCTCATGATGACAGCTTGGCCGAAATTTGTGGCTAAAATGCAAGGAAGGAGAGAGAAAATTGTGTGGTGGAAATCAAGCCAAGTGTTGGCTAAACTTGTGGACAGAATTTGTTCTAATTTTCTTGTCTTCTTATAAGACCAAGTGAGCTTCATTCTTCCCCAATTTTTCTGCTGCATAGCCGAGCAAGGAGAGAGGAAAGGGAGAGCAAGAGAAAACCAAAATTTCTTCTTGATTTGCACCATCCAAGTGCAAGAAACAAATTCTAAACCGATTAAAGTGTGAATTGTGATCTTGGGAAGCTAGGGAAGCTAAAATTTTCAAGAGGAAGTGAAGTGGTACTCTTGCAAGCCTTGTTTCTTTTGAGGTATGTGCTGCTTATACTTGCTATATGGATGATCTATGTTGTATCTAAGCTTAGATAAGTGGTTATAGTGATGATGGGAGCAAGAAATCAAGAAAGGTTCCATTAGAAATCAAAATTCCAGATTTCTGGAAAATTTTCCCCCTTTTCTGCCCGATTTTATTTCTCCATGTTAGAGGCCGAATTTGGCTTGGCACAAAACATGAAAGTTGTAGAGAATGGTATTTTATATATGCCTATAAAATTTCAGCTCAATCGGAGCAACGTAGCTTGTGAAAAGATGAAAATACCCTCGCTGATCTAGGTTACTTTCCAGAATTCCGCGTGGACAGTTTAGTCTCTTTGGTTGTGTTTGTTTACTATAATCCGTTCAGATTTAGCCAATTGTCAAAACATGAAAGTTTTAGTACCCTGTATTAGCTTTTCAACGCCGCTAAGAACGTCTTAAACGGACCTCGGTAGACTGGGATATGGTCATTTGAATGCAGTGCGGTTAATTGACCAACTAGTTGGATTTTGGATCTGTAAAGTGGGCATTTGACTAGATTGCACTGTAAATCTGACTAAGTCATCTTCATGAGAATTGTATACATTTGTCTTAGCTTTCATATGGCTTTGGAATTATTGGATTTGGAGTTATGTGTGCGGAGATTAGAGTGGATGAATCAAGACTACCACAGTAAACCTCGAACTAGAAAATCTGGGATCATTTTGATAAATTTGACCTAGATACAGGGCAAACTGGACTGAGTGGCCTTCTTCAACATTGTAGTCCTGTGTCTTAGCTTCGAAACGGCTTAAGTTTCATTCCAATCCGATAAGTGTAACTCCGGTTGTGACCGTTATGCATGAACCCGTCAAAGCTGTCTTTTGTCAAATTGCATTTCCGCACTTGTTATTCCTTTGATTTTGTTCTTATATTGTCTTGAGCCTATGAAATGGCTATTATGATGAGTTTGTGCTGTACATGACTTTGGGATTGGCTGAGAAAAATCATGAAGCCATAAATGGCTGGAAATTAGGTAAACACAAAGGGCATGCTGCCCAAATTTTCGCCCGAAAGCTAAGTTCTATTTGAACTTGTATAATACTATGACCGTTTTTCCATCTTAAAAACATGATCCTTCTTCAATTGGAAACTCCAAATGTTTACTTACTCTTACCAAATAAAGAGGAGTGGTTTAGGATTTTCTTGAGTATTTTGTCCACGGGTCCAAATGTCCTCGTTCCACTTTAAAGTCTCTTTTTATACGTTCTACTCATCATTCGTCGAGTTTCTTTGATTGCACCTAATTGTTTGTGATAAATGAGTGGTAATATTCTTTTCATTTAATTTTAGGTTTTCTCAGTGACTAAAGATAATATCCGGAAGGATATTTTGCACGTTGTTGTGCGTAAATAGGTGAGTGTTCTATATACCCGTGTTTTCTGTGACTACCTGATTACCTGACTATCTGTTTACTCGATTTCCAATTTATGTGATTACGTGATATTCGTGAATTACATGCTCCCATGAAATCAATTTGTATTGTTTACGTGCTAAGTGTCCACTTGATTACTTAATTATCATGAATCACATGCTATATGAAGTTGTCCATCATTGTTTGGCGAGTGTGTACTTTACCTCATTCGACCTATTCAATTGATGAATTTTACCATTTACCGTTTACCGATTTACTTGGTTAGTTGTGCATGTTGTAAGCTCTAAGCTGAACTTGGGCCCCGCCTCGGTTACCGACCTACTCGAGCCAGGACTGGGCTCGGTCGGGTAGGTTGGAACCCTGGACAACCGTCGGTATACTCGAGTATTACCACTGGAGGGATAAGGTGATGGCCAGTCAACCGTGGGGATCCGGAAGTTATAAGGTACAGAGGACCGACAAAGTTCCACCGGAACACCGTATCCTTCAGTATATGGTTACCGTGTATCACGATAATTGTTCCATGCTAAAATGCCAACATGAAATCATGTGTTATACCTGTGATATGCTCCATACCTGTAATAAGTCCCAACCACTCATGAACTATACATAAGGTTTTCTGGATTAATTGTTATTACATGACTAATGTTCCTTGTTTAATTACTTGTTTATGTATATAGAACCTCACTGGGCTTTTTAGCTCATACCACGTCAATTGTTTTCCTTAGCAGGGGAAGGCGAGCAAGGACGAGAGTTCTGTATAGTCTAGTTGATCTAGTTCTTTGGCCTTGTAATGGTTCTCGCCCTAGTGCTTGGCACGGGCTGGTTGTATGAGGAATGAGAACCCTTGTATATTCGATGGTTGTACTTGAATGGTAAAAACTTTGAAGACTTCTGGTGAGTAGAAGTTTCTTATCTTTTACTTGAGCATCTATGTATATATTAAGTTGAAGTGGATGGGTTACTTATTGTCTATGGATGTACGCACGTGATACGAGTGACTGAGTCCTGGCGAGAGCTGGGCAGGCGACCCGCCGAACCCTGGGGTACGCCCTAGGGGGAGGTGGGGCCGTCACAGGTGGTATCAGAGCTTAGGCTTCAGATTTTTGTAGTGTATCCTAGGCTTAAAGTTTGGGATGCCGGACTGTGGGATTTGATTTGATTTGAAAGGTAAGCAATTGAGGGATAAAACCTATAGCTGCTTCGCGTGGTCTTTGCGCGGAGTGAGCCTGGACTAAGTGGTGAATAAGTATGAAGGATTAAGTGTCCGTTCGAGCATAAGTTATGGATCATAAATGTTATCGGCCTTAAATCTTTCTCATGGTATCTGAGGACCATAGATAGGTACGTCAGGTAGGAATTTCGATTGTAGATAGTTTACTCTTGGGACTGCAGCTCGAGATGTGAATTATCTTATTTCGGATTCTCGTGCCCGAGTACTCCAGAGTTGAGGCGATGCTAGCTACTAGGTACTTGAGACTTGTATTTTGGAATATGAACAGGCTTTGTCCGACCAAAATGAATATAAGAAATCTACGGACATCTAGTGACTAGGAAGTGACGTGAGAGACCGGACGGGGTCATCTTAGCTGAGTCTGGAAAATATTGTAACCCAAAAGATCCTTGTGGTGAGATTGAAATGATTCTTAGTACGTGATCAACTTTTGAGAACTATTTTTGATCTGATTAGTGCGAGTTGGAATTTCGAGGTCGAAATTCTTTTAAGGGGGAGAGGGTGTGAGGACCCGCAAATTTTCTACATTTTTCCTCAAAAATGCCTTTTATTTGAAAATTATTATTTATTAAAGCTCTACTATCTAATTGTTCAACTATAAGTGCAGATGAACCTAGAAAATAGGGTTTTCCGCTTCGGTTTCATGACTTGAGCAAAATTAGGGTTTTTCGATTTTTCCGCCGGATGAATTTTCGGTACTGGCCGAGGATCAATTTGATGATTAAGAGTGACTTTTAAGTGAGAAGCAATGATAAAAAGTTAGTGAATAGGAAGCAAAAACCCTAGTACGTGCGATTTAAGAGAAAACGCGTCACACCGACGTGTACCGTGCACTACCGTTTGAACCGACCACTTGACCGCCACTTACTTGTCACACAAGTTTATTACTAATGGAGTAAAATATCTCCTCTCTCATGATGACAGCTTGGCCGAAATTTGTGGCTAAAATGCAAGGAAGGAGAGAGAAAATTGTGTGGTGGAAATCAAGCCAAGTGTTGGCTAAACTTGTGGACAGAATTTGTTCTAATTTTCTTGTCTTCTTATAAGACCAAGTGAGCTTCATTCTTCCCCAATTTTTCTGCTGCATAGCCGAGCAAGGAGAGAGGAAAGGGAGAGCAAGAGAAAACCAAAATTTCTTCTTGATTTGCACCATCCAAGTGCAAGAAACAAATTCTAAACCGATTAAAGTGTGAATTGTGATCTTGGGAAGCTAGGGAAGCTAAAATTTTCAAGAGGAAGTGAAGTGGTACTCTTGCAAGCCTTGTTTCTTTTGAGGTATGTGCTGCTTATACTTGCTATATGGATGATCTATGTTGTATCTAAGCTTAGATAAGTGGTTATAGTGATGATGGGAGCAAGAAATCAAGAAAGGTTCCATTAGAAATCAAAATTCCAGATCTCTGGAAAATTTTCCCCCTTTTCTGCCCGATTTTATTTCTCCATGTTAGAGGCCGAATTTGGCTTGGAAAAAAACATGAAAGTTGTAGAGAATGGTATTTTATATATGCCTATAAAATTTCAGCTCAATCGGAGCAACGTAGCTTGTGAAACGACGAAAATACCCTCGCTGATCTAGGTTACTTTCCAGAATTCCGCGTGGACAGTTTAGTCTCTTTGGTTGTGTTTGTTTACTATAATCCGTTCAGATTTAGCCAATTGTCAAAACATGAAAGTTTTAGTACCCTGTATTAGCTTTTCAACGCCGCCAAGAACGTCTTAAACGGACCTCGGTAGACTGGGATATGGTCATTTGAATGCAGTGCGGTTAATTGACCAACTAGTTGGATTTTGGATCTGTAAAGTGGGCATTTGACTAGATTGCACTGTAAATCTGACTAAGTCATCTTCATGAGAATTGTATACATTTGTCTTAGCTTTCATATGGCTTTGGAATTATTGGATTTGGAGTTATGTGTGCGGAGATTAGAGTGGATGAATCAAGACTACCACAGTAAACCTCGAACTAGAAAATCTGGGATCATTTTGATAAATTTGACCTAGATACAGGGCAAACTGGACTGAGTGGCCTTCTTCAACATTGTAGTCCTGTGTCTTAGCTTCGAAACGGCTTAAGTTTCATTCCAATCCGATAAGTGTAACTCCGGTTGTGACCGTTATGCATGAACCCGTCAAAGCTGTCTTTTGTCAAATTGCATTTCCGCACTTGTTATTCCTTTGATTTTGTTCTTATATTGTCTTGAGCCTATGAAATGGCTATTATGATGAGTTTGTGCTGTACATGACTTTGGGATTGGCTGAGAAAAATCATGAAGCCATAAATGGCTGGAAATTAGGTAAACACAAAGGGCATGCTGCCCAAATTTTCGCCCGAAAGCTAAGTTCTATTTGAACTTGTATAATACTATGACCGTTTTTCCATCTTAAAAACATGATCCTTCTTCAATTGGAAACTCCAAATGTTTACTTACTCTTACCAAATAAAGAGGAGTGGTTTAGGATTTTCTTGAGTATTTTGTCCACGGGTCCAAATGTCCTCGTTCCACTTTAAAGTCTCTTTTTATACGTTCTACTCATCATTCGTCGAGTTTCTTTGATTGCACCTAATTGTTTGTGATAAATGAGTGGTAATATTCTTTTCATTTAATTTTAGGTTTTCTCAGTGACTAAAGATAATATCCGGAAGGATATTTTGCACGTTGTTGTGCGTAAATAGGTGAGTGTTCTATATACCCGTGTTTTCTGTGACTACCTGATTACCTGACTATCTGTTTACTCGATTTCCAATTTATGTGATTACGTGATATTCGTGAATTACATGCTCCCATGAAATCAATTTGTATTGTTTACGTGCTAAGTGTCCACTTGATTACTTAATTATCATGAATCACATGCTATATGAAGTTGTCCATCATTGTTAGGCGAGTGTGTACTTTACCTCATTCGACCTATTCAATTGATGAATTTTACCATTTACCGTTTACCGTTTACCGATTTACTTGGTTAGTTGTGCATGTTGTAAGCTCTAAGCTGAACTTGGGCCCCGCCTCGGTTACCGACCTACTCGAGCCAGGACTGGGCTCGGTCGGGTAGGTTGGAACCCTGGACAACCGTCGGTATACTCGAGTATTACCACTGGAGGGATAAGGTGATGGCCAGTCAACCGTGGGGATCCGGAAGTTATAAGGTACAGAGGACCGACAAAGTTCCACCGGAACACCGTATCCTTCAGTATATGGTTACCGTGTATCACGATAATTGTTCCATGCTAAAATGCCAACATGAAATCATGTGTTATACCTGTGATATGCTCCATACCTGTAATAAGTCCCAACCACTCATGAACTATACATAAGGTTTTCTGGATTAATTGTTATTACATGACTAATGTTCCTTGTTTAATTACTTGTTTATGTATATAGAACCTCACTGGGCTTTTTAGCTCATACCACGTCAATTGTTTTCCTTAGCAGGGGAAGGCGAGCAAGGACGAGAGTTCTGTATAGTCTAGTTGATCTAGTTCTTTGGCCTTGTAATGGTTCTCGCCCTAGTGCTTGGCACGGGCTGGTTGTATGAGGAATGAGAACCCTTGTATATTCGATGGTTGTACTTGAATGGTAAAAACTTTGAAGACTTCTGGTGAGTAGAAGTTTCTTATCTTTTACTTGAGCATCTATGTATATATTAAGTTGAAGTGGATGGGTTACTTATTGTCTATGGATGTACGCACGTGATACGAGTGACTGAGTCCTGGCGAGAGCTGGGCAGGCGACCCGCCGAACCCTGGGGTACGCCCTAGGGGGAGGTGGGGCCGTCACAGGTGGTATCAGAGCTTAGGCTTCAGATTTTTGTAGTGTATCCTAGGCTTAAAGTTTGGGATGCCGGACTGTGGGATTTGATTTGATTTGAAAGGTAAGCAATTGAGGGATAAAACCTATAGCTGCTTCGCGTGGTCTTTGCGCGGAGTGAGCCTGGACTAAGTGGTGAATAAGTATGAAGGATTAAGTGTCCGTTCGAGCATAAGTTATGGATCATAAATGTTATCGGCCTTAAATCTTTCTCATGGTATCTGAGGACCATAGATAGGTACGTCAGGTAGGAATTTCGATTGTAGATAGTTTACTCTTGGGACTGCAGCTCGAGATGTGAATTATCTTATTTCGGATTCTCGTGCCCGAGTACTCCAGAGTTGAGGCGATGCTAGCTACTAGGTACTTGAGACTTGTATTTTGGAATATGAACAGGCTTTGTCCGACCAAAATGAATATAAGAAATCTACGGACATCTAGTGACTAGGAAGTGACGTGAGAGACCGGACGGGGTCATCTTAGCTGAGTCTGGAAAATATTGTAACCCAAAAGATCCTTGTGGTGAGATTGAAATGATTCTTAGTACGTGATCAACTTTTGAGAACTATTTTTGATCTGATTAGTGCGAGTTGGAATTTCGAGGTCGAAATTCTTTTAAGGGGGAGAGG
>NW_020861457.1:0-40959 GCF_003713205.1 Coffea eugenioides
TTCAACAACTTTTGTTTTTTCAATTGCACTTGATCTTTGAATCTGATTGGGTTGATAACTGAAAGTATATCTTGAAGTTGAAGTGATATTAGTATCATCCATTTGTTTCGTAAACATCAAAACATAGGAACTAAGATCAACATTCTTGTAATGATCGAAGACAATCTAAGAGGGAGTGAATTAGGTAATTAAAAAACTGGCCAAGTTGTGAGTAACTTTTTGTGTGCATGCTCTCTTTTTCTAAAAGACCACACAATGGAGCAATTGATGAGAAAACACAAGTGCTTGTGAGTAGAAGAGATGAGCAATTTTTATATCAAGACAGTAAGTAAAAGAGACTGTATCAAACCAAGCACCAAACTCCTCTTGAATTTGACTGTCATTTTATAGAGGAAGTTTCTTCAACTTGATCAATTTACAACCAATATTTTGTGTACAAAGGAACGATCATTTTCTCTTTGCCCCAAGCCATACTTGGTCAAGTAAGGAAGTTTTACTATCACTTGGATAACTCTCACAAAGGTACACCATTGAAATAATTAAATCACACTAGAAAAGGTTATCGAAAATTACACAACTAAGAGTACAAACCTTATTTAAAGAGTATTTTTCACACTAAAATCACTATAGATCTCATGTAGTCTCAATGTGCAAAGTTATTTGAATATTCTGACCACGCTCTATTTATAGGAGATCAAGAAAGTGCTTTATTAATACTTCCAACGGATAGAAAGTAGCTGAAGAGTCAACTATCCGTTGGGAGTATCGGACGTCCGGTACTCCTGTTTTTTGCGTCCGACAGCAGGCAGTGAGTTTGAGAAATTTTCTTCAATTCTATCGGACGTCCGGTATTGTCTTTGTAAGCGTCCGACAGCTTTCATCGAGTTTAAAGGATTCTATCGGACGTCCGGTACTTCCGTCCGATAGCAGACAAAGAGTTTGAAAGATTCTATCGGACGTCCGATGCTTGCGTCCAATCGAGGTCAGTGAGATAGGGGGAATGTCTTATTTCCTTCGGACGTCCGGTGATGGAGTTCTTCATGCGTCCGAAGTTGCGCAATGATTATCGGACATCCGATCCTGTCTTCACAAGCGTCCGACAGCATTCAGCAACTTTTGTTTTTTTCAATTGCACTTGATCTTTGAATCTGATTGGGTTCATAACTGAAAGTATATCTTGAAGATATATTAGTATCATCCATTTGTTTCGTAAACATCAAAACCTAGGAACTAAGATCAACATTCTTGCAATGATCGAAGACAATCCAAGAGGGAGTGAATTAGGTAGTTAAAAAATTGGCCAATTTGTGAGTAACTTTTTGTGTGCATGCCCTCTTTTTCTAAAAGACCACACAATGGAGCAATTGATGAGAAAGTACAAGTGCTTGTGAGTAGAAGAGATGAGCAATTTATATATCAAGAAGTAAGTAAAAGAGACAGAGGATCAAACCAAGTACAAACTCCTCTTGAGTTTGAATATCACTTTATAGAGCAAGTTTTTTCAAGTTGATCGACATACAACCAATATTTTGTGTACAAAGGAACGATCACTTCCTCTTTGCCCCAAGCCACACTTGGTCAAGCAAGGAAGTTTTACTTTCACTCGGATAACCCTCACAAAGGTACACTATTGAAATAATTGAATCACACTAGAAAAGGTTATCGAAAATTACAGAACTAAATGTACAAATCTTATTTGAAGAGTATTTTTCACACTAAAATCACTATAGATCTCATGTAGTCTCAATGTGCAAAGTTATTTTAATATTCTGACCATGCTCTATTTATAGGAGATCAAGAAAGTGCTTCATTAATACTTCCAACGGATAAAAAGTAGCTGAAGAGTCAACTAGCCGTTGGGAATATCGGACGTCCGGTGCTCCTGTTTTTGGCGTCTGACAGCAGGCAGTGAGTTTGAGAAATTTTATTCAATTCTATCGGACGTCCGGTATTGTCTTTGTGAGCGTCTGACAGCTTTCATCGAGTTGAAAGGATTCTATCGGACGTCCGGTACTTCATTCCGATACCAGACAAAGAGTTTGAAAGTTTCTATCGGACGTCCAATACTTGCATCCGATCGAGGTCAGTGAGATAGGGAAAATGTCTTATTTCCTTTGGACGTCCGGTGATGGAGTTCTTCATGCGTCCGAAATTGCGCAATGATTATCGGACGTCCGATCCTGTCTTCACAAGCGTCCGACAGCATTCAACAACTTTTGTTTTTTCAATTGCACTTGATCTTTGAATCTGATTGGGTTGATAACTGAAAGTATATCTTGAAGTGATATTAGTATCATCCATTTGTTTCGTAAACATCAAAACATAGGAACTAAGATCAACATTCTTGTAATGATCGAAGACAATCTAAGAGGGAGTGAATTAGGTAATTAAAAAACTGGCCAAGTTGTGAGTAACTTTTTGTGTGCATGCTCTCTTTTTCTAAAAGACCACACAATGGAGCAATTGATGAGAAAACACAAGTGCTTGTGAGTAGAAGAGATGAGCAATTTTTATATCAAGACAGTAAGTAAAAGAGACTGTATCAAACCAAGCACCAAACTCCTCTTGAATTTGACTGTCATTTTATAGAGGAAGTTTCTTCAACTTGATCAATTTACAACCAATATTTTGTGTACAAAGGAACGATCATTTTCTCTTTGCCCCAAGCCATACTTGGTCAAGTAAGGAAGTTTTACTATCACTTGGATAACTCTCACAAAGGTACACCATTGAAATAATTAAATCACACTAGAAAAGGTTATCGAAAATTACACAACTAAGAGTACAAACCTTATTTAAAGAGTATTTTTCACACTAAAATCACTATAGATCTCATGTAGTCTCAATGTGCAAAGTTATTTGAATATTCTGACCACGCTCTATTTATAGGAGATCAAGAAAGTGCTTTATTAATACTTCCAACGGATAGAAAGTAGCTGAAGAGTCAACTATCCGTTGGGAGTATCGGACGTCCGGTACTCCTGTTTTTTGCGTCCGACAGCAGGCAGTGAGTTTGAGAAATTTTCTTCAATTCTATCGGACGTCCGGTATTGTCTTTGTAAGCGTCCGACAGCTTTCATCGAGTTTAAAGGATTCTATCGGACGTCCGGTACTTCCGTCCGATAGCAGACAAAGAGTTTGAAAGATTCTATCGGACGTCCGATGCTTGCGTCCAATCGAGGTCAGTGAGATAGGGGGAATGTCTTATTTCCTTCGGACGTCCGGTGATGGAGTTCTTCATGCGTCCGAAGTTGCGCAATGATTATCGGACGTCCGATCCTGTCTTCACAAGCGTCCGACAGCATTCAGCAACTTTTGTTTTTTTCAATTGCACTTGATCTTTGAATCTGATTGGGTTCATAACTGAAAGTATATCTTGAAGATATATTAGTATCATCCATTTGTTTCGTAAACATCAAAACCTAGGAACTAAGATCAACATTCTTGCAATGATCGAAGACAATCCAAGAGGGAGTGAATTAGGTAGTTAAAAAATTGGCCAATTTGTGAGTAACTTTTTGTGTGCATGCCCTCTTTTTCTAAAAGACCACACAATGGAGCAATTGATGAGAAAGTACAAGTGCTTGTGAGTAGAAGAGATGAGCAATTTATATATCAAGACAGTAAGTAAAAGAGACAGAGGATCAAACCAAGTACCAAACTCCTCTTGAGTTTGAATATCACTTTATAGAGCAAGTTTTTTCAAGTTGATCGACATACAACCAATATTTTGTGTACAAAGGAACGATCACTTCCTCTTTGCCCCAAGCCACACTTGGTCAAGCAAGGAAGTTTTACTTTCACTCGGATAACCCTCACAAAGGTACACTATTGAAATAATTGAATCACACTAGAAAAGGTTATCGAAAATTACACAACTAAATGTACAAATCTTATTTGAAGAGTATTTTTCACACTAAAATCACTATAGATCTTATGTAGTCTCAATGTGCAAAGTTATTTTAATATTCTGACCATGCTCTATTTATAGGAGATCAAGAAAGTGCTTCATTAATACTTCCAACGGATAAAAAGTAGCTGAAGAGTCAACTAGCCGTTGGGAATATCGGACGTCCGGTGCTCCTGTTTTTGGCGTCTGACAGCAGGCAGTGAGTTTGAGAAATTTTCTTCAATTCTATCGGACGTCCGGTATTGTCTTTGTGAGCGTCCGACAGCTTTCATCGAGTTGAAAGGATTCTATCGGACGTCCGGTACTTCATTCCGATACCAGACAAAGAGTTTGAAAGTTTCTATCGGACGTCCAATACTTGCATCCGATCGAGGTCAGTGAGATAGGGAAAATGTCTTATTTCCTTTGGACGTCCGGTGATGGAGTTCTTCATGCGTCCGAAATTGCGCAATGATTATCGGACGTCCGATCCTGTCTTCACAAGCGTCCGACAGCATTCAACAACTTTTGTTTTTTCAATTGCACTTGATCTTTGAATCTGATTGGGTTGATAACTGAAAGTATATCTTGAAGTGATATTAGTATCATCCATTTGTTTCGTAAACATCAAAACATAGGAACTAAGAT
This sequence comes from Coffea eugenioides, assembly GCF_003713205.1. Taxonomy (NCBI): domain Eukaryota; kingdom Viridiplantae; phylum Streptophyta; class Magnoliopsida; order Gentianales; family Rubiaceae; genus Coffea; species Coffea eugenioides. Next base: position 4,538 of record NW_020861457.1, read on the forward strand.
CAACATTCTTGTAATGATCGAAGACAATCTAAGAGGGAGTGAATTAGGTAATTAAAAAACTGGCCAAGTTGTGAGTAACTTTTTGTGTGCATGCTCTCTTTTTCTAAAAGACCACACAATGGAGCAATTGATGAGAAAACACAAGTGCTTGTGAGTAGAAGAGATGAGCAATTTTTATATCAAGACAGTAAGTAAAAGAGACTGTATCAAACCAAGCACCAAACTCCTCTTGAATTTGACTGTCATTTTATAGAGGAAGTTTCTTCAACTTGATCAATTTACAACCAATATTTTGTGTACAAAGGAACGATCATTTTCTCTTTGCCCCAAGCCATACTTGGTCAAGTAAGGAAGTTTTACTATCACTTGGATAACTCTCACAAAGGTACACCATTGAAATAATTAAATCACACTAGAAAAGGTTATCGAAAATTACACAACTAAGAGTACAAACCTTATTTAAAGAGTATTTTTCACACTAAAATCACTATAGATCTCATGTAGTCTCAATGTGCAAAGTTATTTGAATATTCTGACCACGCTCTATTTATAGGAGATCAAGAAAGTGCTTTATTAATACTTCCAACGGATAGAAAGTAGCTGAAGAGTCAACTATCCGTTGGGAGTATCGGACGTCCGGTACTCCTGTTTTTTGCGTCCGACAGCAGGCAGTGAGTTTGAGAAATTTTCTTCAATTCTATCGGACGTCCGGTATTGTCTTTGTAAGCGTCCGACAGCTTTCATCGAGTTTAAAGGATTCTATCGGACGTCCGGTACTTCCGTCCGATAGCAGACAAAGAGTTTGAAAGATTCTATCGGACGTCCGATGCTTGCGTCCTATCGAGGTCAGTGCGATAGGGGGAATGTCTTATTTCCTTCGGACGTCCGGTGATGGAGTTCTTCATGCGTCCGAATTTGCGCAATGATTATCGGACGTCCGATCCTGTCTTCACAAGCGTCCGACAGCATTCAGCAACTTTTGTTTTTTTCAATTGCACTTGATCTTTGAATCTGATTGGGTTCATAACTGAAAGTATAACTTGAAGATATATTAGTATCATCCATTTGTTTCGTAAACATCAAAACCTAGGAACTAAGATCAACATTCTTGCAATGATCGAAGACAATCCAAGAGGGAGTGAATTAGGTAGTTAAAAAATTGGCCAATTTGTGAGTAACTTTTTGTGTGCATGCCCTCTTTTTCTAAAAGACCACACAATGGAGCAATTGATGAGAAAGTACAAGTGCTTGTGAGTAGAAGAGATGAGCAATTTATATATCAAGACAGTAAGTAAAAGAGACAGAGGATCAAACCAAGTACCAAACTCCTCTTGAGTTTGAATATCACTTTATAGAGCAAGTTTTTTCAAGTTGATCGACATACAACCAATATTTTGTGTACAAAGGAACGATCACTTCCTCTTTGCCCCAAGCCACACTTGGTCAAGCAAGGAAGTTTTACTTTCACTCGGATAACCCTCACAAAGGTACACTATTGAAATAATTGAATCACACTAGAAAAGGTTATCGAAAATTACACAACTAAATGTACAAATCTTATTTGAAGAGTATTTTTCACACTAAAATCACTATTGATCTCATGTAGTCTCAATGTGCAAAGTTATTTGAAGATTCTGACCATGCTCTATTTATAGGAGATGAAGAAAGTGCTTCATTAATACTTCCAACGGATAAAAAGTAGCTGAAGAGTCAACTAGCCGTTGGGAATATCGGACGTCCGGTGCTCCTGTTTTTGGCGTCTGACAGCAGGCAGTGAGTTTGAGAAATTTTCTTCAATTCTATCGGACGTCCGGTATTGTCTTTGTGAGCGTCCGACAGCTTTCATCGAGTTGAAAGGATTCTATCGGACGTCCGGTACTTCATTCCGATACCAGACAAAGAGTTTGAAAGTTTCTATCGGACGTCCAATACTTGCATCCGATCGAGGTCAGTGAGATAGGGAAAATGTCTTATTTCCTTTGGACGTCCGGTGATGGAGTTCTTCATGCGTCCGAAATTGCGCAATGATTATCGGACGTCCGATCCTGTCTTCACAAGCGTCCGACAGCATTCAACAACTTTTGTTTTTTCAATTGCACTTGATCTTTGAATCTGATTGGGTTGATAACTGAAAGTATATCTTGAAGTGATATTAGTATCATCCATTTGTTTCGTAAACATCAAAACATAGGAACTAAGATCAACATTCTTGTAATGATCGAACACAATCTAAGAGGGAGTGAATTAGGTAATTAAAAAACTGGCCAAGTTGTGAGTAACTTTTTGTGTGCATGCTCTCTTTTTCTAAAAGACCACACAATGGAGCAATTGATGAGAAAACACAAGTGCTTGTGAGTAGAAGAGATGAGCAATTTTTATATCAAGACAGTAAGTAAAAGAGACAGAGGATCAAACCAAGTACCAAACTCCTCTTGAGTTTGAATATCACTTTATAGAGCAAGTTTTTTTCAAGTTGATCGACATACAACCAATATTTTGTGTACAAAGGAACGATCACTTCCTCTTTGCCCCAAGCCACACTTGGTCAAGCAAGGAAGTTTTACTTTCACTCGGATAACCCTCACAAAGGTACACTATTGAAATAATTGAATCACATCAAAAAAGGTTATCGAAAATTACACAACTAAATGTACAAATCTTATTTGAAGAGTATTTTTCACACTAAAATCACTTTCTAGGCAGTAGGCAGTGAGTTTGGGAGTATCGGTTGGGAGTATCGGACCTCAGGTACTCCTGTTTTTTGCGTCCGACAGTAGGCAGTGAGTTTGGGAAATTTTCTTCAATTCTATCGGACGTCCGGTACTTCCGTCCGATAGCAGACAAAGAGTTTAAAGGATTCTATCGGACGTCCGATACTTGCGTCCGATCGAAATCAGTGAGTTAGGGGGAATGTCTTATTTCTTTCGGATGCCCGGTGATGGAGTTCTTGATGCGTCCGAAGTTACGCAATGATTATCGAACATCCGATCCTGTCTTCACAAGCGTCCGACAGCTTTCAGCAGTTTTTGTTTCTTTCAATTGCGCTTGATCTTTGAATCTGATTTGGTTCATAACTGAAAGTATATCTTGAACAGATAATAGTATCATCCATTTGTTTTGTAAACATCAAAAACTAGTACTAAGATCAACATTCTAGTAAGGATCGAAGACAAGTTAAGAGGGGGTGAATTAGGTAGTTAAAAAATTGGACAAGTTGTGAGTCAGTTTTTGAGTGCTTGCCCTCTTTTTCTGAAAGATCACACAATTGAGCAATTGATGAGAAAGCACGAGTGCTTGTGAGTAGAAGAGATGAAAAATTTATATATCAAGGCAGTAACTAAACGTGATAGAGTATCAAACAAAGTACCAAACTTCTCTTGAATTTGAATATCACTTTATAGAGTAAGTTTCTTCAAGTTGATCAACTTACAACCAATCTTTTGTGTACAAAGGAATGATCACTTTCTCCTTGCTCCAAGTTACACTTGGTCAAGCAAGGAAGTTTTACTATCACTCGGATAACTCTCACAAAGTTACACTATTGAATTAATTGAATCACACTAGAAAAGTTTAACGAAAATTACACAACTAAGAGTACAAATATTCTTTGAAAAGTATTTTCACACTAAAATCTCTCTATATCTCATGTAGTCTCAATGTGCAAAGTTATTTGAATATTCTAACGATGCTCTATTTATAGGAGATCAAGAAAGCTTCATTAATAGTTCCAACGGATAGAAAGTAGCTGAAGAGTCAACTAGCCGTTGGAAGTATCGGACGCCCGGTACTCCTATTTTTTACGTCCGACAGCCTGCAGTGAGTTTGACAAATTTTTTTCTATTCTATCGAACGTCCGATAGCAGACAAAGAGTTTAAAGGATTCTATCGGATGTCCGATACTTGCCTTCGATCAAGGTCAGTGAGTTAGGGGGAATGTCTTATTTCTTTCGGAAGTCCGGTGTTGGAGTTCTTCATGCGTCCGAAGTTGCGCAATGATTATCGGACTTCCGATCCTGTCTTCACAAGCGTTCGACAGCTTTCAGCAACTTTTGTTTCTTTCAATTGCACTTGATTTTTGAATCTGGTTTGCTTTATAACTGAAAGTATATCTTGAAAAGATATTAGTATCGTCCATTTGTTTTGTAAACATCAAAAGCTAGGAACAAAGATCAACATTCTCGTAAGGATCGATGACAACCTAAGAAGGGGTGAATTGGTAGTTAAAAAACTGGCCAACTTGTGAGTCACTTTTTGAGTGCTTGCCCTCTTTTTCTAAAAGATACACAATGGAGCAATTGATGAGAAAGCACAAGTGCTTGTGAGTAGAAGTGATGAGCAATTTATATATCAAGACAGTAAATAAAAGAGATAGAGTATCAAATCAAGTACCAAACTCCTCTTGAGTTTGAATATCACTTTATAGAGCAAATTTTTTCAAGTTGAACAACTTACAACCAATCTTTTGTGTACAAAGGAAAGATCACTTCCTCTTTATCCAAGCCACACTTGGTCAAGTAAAGAAGTTTTATTATCACCCGGATAGCTCTCACAAAGCTACACTATTGAATTAATTGAATCACGCTAGAAAAACTTATCAAAAATTACACAACTAAGAGTACAAATCTTTTTTGAAAAGTATTTTCACACTAAAATCACTCTAGATCTCATGTAGCCTCAATGTGCAAAGTTATTTGAAAATTCTGACCGTGCTCTATTTATAGGAGATCAAGAAAGTGCTTTATTAATGCTTCTAACGGATAAAAAGTAGCTGAAAAGTCAACTAGCCGTTGGGAGTATCGGACGTCCGGTACTCCTGTTTTTTGCGTCCGACTGAAGACAGTGAGTTTGAGAAATTTTCTTCAATTCAATCGGACGTCCAGTATTGTCTTTATAGGCGTCCGACAGCTTTAGTCGAGTTTGAAAGATACTATCGGACGTCCGGTATTTTCGTCCGATAGCAGACAAAGAGCTTGAAATATTCTATCAGATGTCCGATACTTGCGTCCGATCGTGGTCAGTGAGATAGGGGGAATGTCTTATTTCCTTCGGATGTTCGGTGATGGAATTTTTCATGCGTTTGAAGTTGCGCAATGACTATCGGACGTCCGACCCTGTCTTCACAAGCGTCCGACAGTTTTCAACAACTTTTGTTTCTTTTAATTGCACTTGATCTTTGAATCTGATTTGCTTCATAACTGAATGCATATCTTGAAAAGATATTTGTATCATCTATTTATTTTGTAAATATCAAAAACTAGGAACTAAGATCAACACTCTTGTAAGGATCGAATACAACCTAAGAGGGGGGTGAATTAGGTTGTTAAAAAACTGGCCAAGTTGTGAGTCACTTTTTGAGTGCTTGCCTTCTTTTTCTAAAAGATTACACAATGGAGCAATTGATGAGAAAACACAAGCGCTTGTGAGTAGAAGAAATGAGCAATTTATATATCAAGACCGTAAGTAAAAAATATAGAGTATCAAACCAAGTACCAAACTCCTCTAGAATTTGAATATCACTTTATAGAGCAAGTTTCTTCAAGTTGATCAACGTACAACCAATCTCTTGTGTACAAGAGAAGGATCACTTCTTCCTTACCCCAATCCATACTTGGTCAAGCAAGGAAGTTTTACTACCACTCATATAACTCTCACAAAACTACACTATTGAAATATTTAAATCACCGTAGAAACGTTTATCGAAAATTACACAACTAAGAGTACAAATTTTCATTGAAGAGTATTTTAACACTAAAATCAATCTAGATCTCATGTAGTCTCAATGTGCAAATTTATTTGAAAATTCTGACCACACTCTATTTATAGGAGATCGAGAAAGTGTTTCATTAATGCTTCTAACGGATATAGAGTAGCTGAAGAGTCAACTAGCCGTTACGAGTATCGGACATCCGGTACTCCTATTTTTTACGTCCGACAGCAGGCAGTGAGTTTGAAAAATTTTCTTCAATTCTATCGGACGTCCGGTATTGTCTTTTTGAGCGTCCGACAGCTTTAGTCGAATTTGAAGGATTCTATCGGACGTCCGGTACTTCCGTCCGATAACAAACAAAGAATTTTAAAAATTCTATCGGACATCTGATACTTGCGTCCGATCGAGGACAGTGAGTTAGGGGAAATGTCTTATTTCCTTCGGACGTGCGGTGGTGGAGTTTTTCATGCGTCCGAAGTTGCGCCATGATTATTGGATGTCCGATCCTGTCTTCACTAGCGTCCGACAGCTTTCAGCAGTTTTTGTTTCTTTCAATTGCACTTGATCTTTGAATCTGATTTGGTTCATAACTGAAAGTATATCTTGAACAGATAATAGTATCATCCATTTGTTTTGTAAACATCAAAAACTAGTACTAAGATCAACATTCTAGTAAGGATCGAAGACAAGTTAAGAGGGTGGTGAATTAGGTAGTTAAAAAATTGGACAAGTTGTGAGTCACTTTTTGAGTGCTTGCCCTGTTTTTCTGAAAGACCACACAATTGAGCAATTGATGAGAAAGCACAAGTGCTTGTGAGTAGAAGAGATCAGCAATTTACATATCAAGATAGTAAGTAAAAGAGATAGAGTATCAAACCAAGCACCAAACTTCTCTTGAGTTTGAATATCACTTTATAGAGCGAACTTCTTCAAGTTGATCAACTTACAACCATTCTTTTGTGTACAAAAGAAGCATAACTTCCTCCTTACCCCAAGCCACACTTGGTCAAGTAAGAAAGTTTTACTATCACTAGGATAACCCTCACAATGCTACACTATTGAAGTAATTGAATCACACCAGAAAAACTTATCAAAAATTACACAACTAAGAGTACAAATCTTCATTGAAGAGTATTTTCACACTAAAATCACTCTAGATCTCATGTAGTCTCAATGTGCAAAATTATTTGAAAATTCTGACCACACTCTATTTATAGGAAATCAAGAAAGTGTTTCATTAATGCTTCCAACGGATATAAAGTAGCTGAAGAGTCAACTAGCCGTTGGGAGTATCGGACGTCCGGTACTCCTGTTTTTTGCGTCCGACAGCAGGCAGTGAGTTTGTCAAATTTTTTTCTATTCTATCCGACGTCCGGTATTGTCTTTGTGAGCGTCTGACAGCTTTAGTTGAGTTTGAAGGATCCTATCGGACGTCCGGTACTTCCGTCCGATAACAGACAAAGAGTTTGAAAGATTCTATCGGACATCCGATACTTGCATCCGATCGAGGACAATGAGTTAGGGGGAATGTCTTATTTCCTTCGGACATCCGGTGATGGAGTTCTTCATGCCTCCGAAGTTGCGCAATGATTATCGGACGTCCGATCCTGTCTTCATAAGCGTCCGACAGCTTTCAGCAACTTTTGTTTCTTTCTATTGCACATGATCTTTAAATCTGATTTGCTTCATAACTGAAAGTATATCTTGAAGAGATAATAGTATCATCCATTTGTTTTGTAAAATCAAAAATTAGGAACTGAGATCAACATTCTAGTAAGGATCAAAGATAATCTAAGAGGGAGGTGAATTAGGTAGTTTAAATACTTGGACATGTTGTGAGTCACTTTTTGAGTGCTTGCCCTCTTTTTCTAAAATACCACACAATGAAGCAATTGATGAGAAAGTACAAGTGCTTGTGAGTAGAAGAGATCAGCAATTTATATATCAAGATAGTAAGTAAAAGAGATAGAGTATCAAACCAAGCACCAAACTACTCTTGAGTTTAAATATCATTTTATAGAGCGAACTTTTTCAAGTTGATCAACTTACAACCAATCTTTTGTGTACAAAGGAAGGATCACTTCCTCCTTACCCCAAGTCACACTTGGTCAAATAAGAAAATTTTGCTATCACTCGGATAACTATCACAAAGTTACACTATTGAAATAATTGAATCACACCAGAAAAACTTTTCGAAAATTACACAACTAAGAGTACAAATCTTCTTTGAAGAGTATTTTCACACTAAAATCACTCTAAATCTCATGTAGTCTCAATGTGCAAAGTTATTTGAAAATTCTGATCACACTCTATTTATAGGAGATCGAGAAAGTGCTTCATTAATGCTTCCAACGGATATAAAGTAGCTGAAGAGTGAACTAGCCATTGGGAGTATCGGACGTCCGGTACTCCTGTTTTTTGCGTCCGACAGCAGGCAGTGAGTTTGATAAATTTTCTTCAATTCTATCGGACGTCCGGTATTGTCTTTGTGAGCGTCCGACAGCTTTTGTCGAGTTTGAAGGATCCTATCCGACATCCGGTACTTCCGTCCGATAACAGACAAAGAGTTTGAAAGATTCTATTGAACATCCGATACTTGCGTCCAATCGAAGACAGTGAGTTAGGGGGATTGTCTTATTTCCTTCGGACGTCCGGTGATGGAGTTCTTCATGCGTCCGAAATTGCGCAATAATTATCGGACGTCCGATCCTGTCTTTATCAGCGTCCGACAGCTTTCAGCAACTTTTGTTTCTTTCTATTGCACTTGATCTTTGAATTTGATTTGCTTATTAACTGAAAGTATATCTTGAAGAGATAATAGCATCATCCATTTGTTTTGTAAACATAAAAAACTAGTACTAAGATCAAAATTCTAGTAAGGATCGAAGACAAGTTAAGAGGGGGGTGAATTAGGTAGTTAAAAAACTGGACAAGTTGTGAGTCACTTTTTGAGTGCTTGCCCTCTTTTTCTAAAAGACCACACAATTGAGCAATTGATGAGAAAGCACGAGTGCTTGTGAGTAGAAGAGATGAGAAATTTATATATCAAGACAGTAAGTAAAAGAGATAGAATATCAAACAAAGTACCAAACTTCTTTTGAATTTGAATATCACTTGATAGAGTAAATTTCTTCAAGTTGATCAACTTACAACCAATCTTTTATGTACAAAGGAATGATCACTTCCTCCTTGCTCCAAGCTACACTTGGTCAAGCAAGGAAGTTTTACTATCACTCGGATAATTCTCACAAAGTTACACTATTGAATTAATTGAATCACACTAGAAAAGTTTAACGAAAATTACACAACTAAGAGTACAAATCTTCTTTGAAAAGTATTTTCACACTAAAATCTCTCTAGATCTCATGTAGGCTCAATGTGCAAAGTTATTTGAATATTCTAACGATGCTCTATTTATAGAAGATCAAGAAAGTGTTTCATTAATACTTCCAACGGATAGAAAGTAGCTGAAGAGTCAACTAGCCGTTGGGAGTATCGGACACCCGGTACTCCTGTTTTTTACGTCCGACAGCCTGCAGTGAGTTTGACAAATTTTTTTTCAATTCTATCGAACGTCCGATACTTCCGTCCGATAGCAGACAAAGAGTTTAAAGGATTCTATCGGATGTCCGATGCTTGCGTCCGATCGAGGTCGCTGAGGTAGGGAGAATGTCTTATTTCTTTCGAAAGTCCGGTGATGGAGTTCTTCATGCGTCCGAAGTTGCGCAATGGTTATCGGACTTCCGATCCTGTCTTCACAAGCGTTCGACAGCTTTCTGCAACTTTTGTTTTTTTCAATTGCACTTGATTTTTGAATCTGGTTTGCTTTATAACTGAAAGTATATCTTGAAAAGATATTAGTATCGTCCATTTATTTTGTAAACATCAAAAGCTAGGAACTAAGATCAACATTCTCGTAAGGATCGATAACAACCTAAGAGGGGGTGAATTGGTAGTTAAAAAACTGGCCAAGTTGTGAGTCACTTTTTGAGTGCTTGCCCTCTTTTTCTAAAAGATCACACAATGGAGCAATTGATGAGAAAGTACAAGTGCTTGTGAGTAGAAGTGATGAGCAATTAATATATCAAGACAGTAAGTAAAAGAGACAGAGTATCAAACCAAGTACCAAACTCCACTTGAGTTTGAATATCACTTTATAGAGCAAATTTTTTCAAGTTGAACAACTTACTACCAATCTTTTGTGTACAAAGGAAGGATCACTTCCTCTTTATCCAAGCCACACTTGGTCAAGTAAAGAAGTTTTATTATCACCCGGATAGCCCTCACAAAGCTACACTATTGAATTAATTGAATCACGCTAGAAAAACTTATCAAAAATTACACAACTAAGAGTACAAATCTTTTTTGAAAAGTATTTTCGCACTAAAATCACTCTAGATCTCATGTAGCCTCAATGTGCAAAGTTATTTGAAAATTCTGACTGTGCTCTATTTATAGGAGATCAAGAAAGTGCTTGATTAATGCTTCCAACGGATATAAAGTAGCTGAAGAGTCAACTAGCCGTTGGGAGTATCGGACGTCCGGTACTCCTGTTTTTTGCGTCCGACAGCAGGCAGTGAGTTTGATAAATTTTCTTCAATTCTATCGGACGTCCGGTATTGTCTTTGTGAGCGTCCGACAGCTTTAGTCGAGTTTGAAGGATCCTATCCGATGTCCGATACTTCCGTCCGATAACAGACAAAGAGTTTGAAAGATTCTATCGGACATCCGATACTTGCGTCCAATCGAAGACAGTGAGTTAGGGGGAATGTCTTATTTCCTTCGGACGTCTGGTGATGGAGTTCTTCATGCGTCCGAACTTGCGCAATAATTATCGGACGTCCGATCCTGTCTTTATCAGCGTCCGACAGCTTTCAGCAACTTTTGTTTCTTTCTATTGCACTTGATCTTTGAATTTGATTTGCTTCATAACTGAAAGTATATCTTGAAGAGATAATAGTATCATCCATTTGTTTTGTAAACATCAAAAACTAGTACTAAGATCAACATTCTAATAAGGATCGAAGACAAGTTAAGAGGGGGGTGAATTAGGTAGTTAAAAAACTGGACAAGTTGTGAGTCACTTTTTGAGTGCTTGTCCTCTTTTTCTAAAAGACCACACAATTAAGCAATTGATGACAAAGCACGAGTGCTGGTGAGTAGAAGAGATGAGAAATTTATATATCAAGACAGTAAGTAAAAGAGATAGAGTATCAAACAAAGTACCAAACTTCTCTTGAATTTGAATATCACTTTATAGAGTAAGTTTCTTCAAATTGATCAACTTACAACCAATCTTTTATGTACAAAGGAATGATCACTTCCTCCTTGTTCCAAACTACACTTGGTCAAGCAAGGAAGTTTTACTATCACTCGGATAGCTCTCACAAAGTTACACTATTGAATTAATTGAATCACGCTAGAAAAGCTTAACGAAAATTACACAACTAAGAGTACAAATCTTCTTTGAAAAGTATTTTCACACTAAAATCGCTCTAGATCTCATGTAGTCTCAATGTGCAAAGTTATTTGAAAATTCTAACGATGCTCTATTTATTGGAGGTCAAGAAAGTGCTTGATTAATGCTTCCAACGGATAGAAAGTAGCTGAAGAGTCAACTAGCCGTTGGGAGTATCGGACGCCTGGTACTCCTTTTTTGACGTCCGACAGCCTGCAGTGAGTTTGAGAAATTTTTTTCAATTCTATCGAACGTCTGGTACTGTCTTTGTGAGCGTCCGACAGCTTCAGTCGAGTTTGAAGGATCCTATCGGACGTCCGGTACTTTCGTCCGATAACAGACAAAGAGTTTGAAAGATTCTATCGGACATCCGAAACTTGCGTCCAAACGAGGACAGAGCAAAAGGAAGGAGAAAACAAAAGGAGAAAGGCGACAAAAAAATCAGAGAAAACAGAGGAGAAAAGAACTAAAGAACCAAAAAGAGAAGGGTGGCGGCTAAGACTGATGATCTGGGCAGCGAAGGAGCTGGAAAAAGCTGAGAAGGAAACCGAGAGAGCTCTCGGATGGAGGGGCTGAAAACGCAGATAGCAAAAGACTAAGAAAGAAATGGCAGCAGCGGCGCCGCCACCGCCTCCATCCCCTGCTGCCGTTCCCAAGACCATCGTTCCAGAAACCGCCGTCGTTCACCGAGCCATCACCACCTCATCGAACATCCATCACCATCGTCTGCACATCTTCAACCGAACAAGATGCGGTAAGTCATCTTTCCCCTTTAAGAATTCTGTCTTCTCTTCAAGCTTAGACCCATAAGAATCTCAAAACAGAGATTGGCTTATTGTGATTTTTATGTTGATTGTATGCCATTTTGAGCATACATGCTTTCTATGTTGATTGGGATTGAATGTCTTTATGTTTCTTACCAATTCTTAGGCTGATTAACTTCAAATTGAACAAAGAATCGGTGAAATTTCTTATGCTCATTTGGTGTTCGACGAAATGCCGAGCTAAAAAATTCTTATTGAAAGATGCTTTGTTTGCACTTCTTTTTTCTCGTGTGAAGAAATCGGTTAAGTTGGTCAATTCGTTTCCTCACGTTTGAGAAATTTTGATGCATTGTTGTCTTCCATTTGTTCCGTTTCTCAAGATTCCGGTCGAATGAACTCCAACTGAAATGGTAAGAGAAGAAATTTGTGTGATTTTCATGTTGATTGAAGTGGTTTTCCCTTGCAAGAGTTTGTCAAACCAGAATTTTGAAACAAGTTTGAGTTCTAGCATTTCTTCTGTTCTTTCTCCCACGGTTTGTCATGTTAAATCTTGTGGATTGATATCAAGCTGTGTTTATAATCTTCGTGATGGGAATTCATGGACAAAAGTCATTAGCTTCCCTTCACGAACAGTTTTCTGCATTGTTTAGTTGCTTGGTTTTTTTTGCTGCAATTTTGGTTTAAAGTTGAGCAAATGGTCAGGTCACTTTATTGCATTTTTGTGTTCAGAAGATTGTTGGAGCTTTTCTCTCTCCCTGATCTCAAGTTCTCGTATCTTGTGGTGTAATGGATTAGAACTCACTTGAGTTATTTTGAATGAAAATTGTCTCGAATGAGCAAGGAAGATTGCAGGAGTTCATTGTTTGCGTAGCTTGCATGGGAATTGCATGAAATCTTAGAGAAATTATATGTTGACCTTTAAAGTTTCTCCTAATTCTACTATGGCCCAAGCAATTGGAAAAATCAATCAAATTGATCCCTCAAAACTTTTCCTTGCCTTCCAATTGGGCCCTTAGTAAGTTGCTGTTTTAGGAATTTGATTGATAATTTGCCTTCTTTGTAATTATGCATTATTTGATTACATTTAAGTTGCAATTGGGGGAGGCTTTTGGTGATTTGTTGGTTTAACTTATTTTTGAGTTTTTGTTTATATTTTACTATTTAATTGGTGCCTGTGACAGCCCCACTTTCCCCTAAGGCGAACCAAAGAGGTTAGCGGACTGCCTGCCTAGCTCTCGCCAGGACTAACGGTGCAGTATAGAGCGATCTTTCACGTTCCGGAACTTATAACGCGCGCAAATAAGGCAAAAGGGCAAAATAACCCAAAATAAAAGAAACAAAATCCGGAGTCGGCCATGAATAGTAACCGACTCGTCCGAACCCAACCAAACATCGAATTACATAAACCACATAACATTTAGCCTTTACAAACCAAAAATGACATTTAAAGTGATACAAAAGTCGCTACATATATGGTTTGCCAAAACAAAAGTGAAAACGGCCCTAATGATACATTTAGGGTCCCATTTTATATACAATACAAAAGAGTCATTCATCTAGTTCATTCGGCAACCATTTATCAAAATTCATTCCAAAAGAGTCATATTCCTGTAAGGAAAACAAAAGGAACGGGGTGAGCTAATTGCCCAGTGAGAATACAACTCAAGCAACCAAGTTCATGGATACATCACGCTTAACAGTCCAATTTACCAAAATAAAGAAAGCCACACATTAATAATGAGGATAAAAGGATACGGGTGGCTCTCAAGAGCCCTTTTCCGCGTTTGAATTCTTGATCAGGTCTCATTGACTCTCCGTCAATGTCTAAAAGGTAACCAACCGTAGACTCCTCTTAACTTCCATTCCCTTCCTCCTAACATTCCTCAACCGGGCCCGAAATCCAAACACTTGCATTGTGGTATTACTCGAGTAAACCGGAATCAAGAGTCTCTCATACTACAAGATTCCCTATGATGTTGCCCCAAGGCACATTAATTGGCACGACCAAGCCCTCGCCGGCTCGATTCAATCAATAACCAATGGGGTTGAGCTCATGGATAATATTTGAAGTCATGTATTTCATTTCATATAACATTTCATATAACAATAACATGCGGAACAATATGTGAAAGTGATAAAGTACACTCTCACCTGGATCAATCAACATTCAACATCTCAAGTACAAAGATCAAAGCCATGTAATAGCACATAAGTGAGTAGTACACTCACCAAGCTAGCACAATGCGGTTTCAAACACTTTAGTCAAAAGAACGTTGTGCACCACCGTCACGCCCTAAAATCACGCAACAAATGCAATGAGACTCGATAACGAGTCATATAGCAATGCTAAACACAACCCCAATAGGGTTTCATATGCATAAATGAGCATAATAGCAAACCAGAAATTAGAAAATGGCCTTAGTCTTGGCCCCAAATAGAAAACTGTTTTGCCCTTATTATGCGGTAATGGTGTAAAATTCTCTACGGTTATCGGATGGGGGTGTAAGACCCACCGTTTCGAAGCTATGAAACAGGGCTACAACAATGTAGAAGGTCACTCAATCCAGTTCCTAGCTTAACTAGGTCGAAAATGCCAAATACTATACCAGAATTACCAAAACAGGTTTGCAAATCACACAAAACTGTAATTACTATAACTTAGTCTATACAAGTCCAAATTCCGAAATTCCAAAGGCATATGTTAGCTAAGACATCCAGCTACATTTCATCAGAAGACACCAACAACTAAATCCAAACCAATTCCAGTCAAAATGGCCAATAACCAGTACAGTTTTCGCATTCTGTCCAAAGCAGAACAGCTACAGTAATTTCGTCATAACTCATTCTACATTAATCCAAATGACCTGAAAGTTTACAGGCACCTCAAACACATCAATACCTACAACTTTCGTGTTTTGAGAAAAGTCAAATTCGGCCTCTAACCCTATGATCCAAAACCGGACAGAATTGGGGATTTAAGAACCCTAACTTTCCATTTTCCATCCAAATCCAAAATTAGTTGCATTTAGCAACAATTCACACCTACAAGAGTCATTATAGTCCATTGCCAATCATCACAAACAACCACACCATCATAATCCAATTAAACCAGAAAAATCATCATAAAATGGAAAACTTCACCAAATCACTTCAAACCAAGATTAAAACCAGAAATTTCAGCACTCTTATCACTAATAAGCACAACATAAGCATCATTAGGTGTAGTAGGGTGTTTCAAGCTTCACTTACCAAGAACCAAGAGAGAGGAAGATGTTGGGCACCTTAATCCTTCAAACAAAGTTCACCAAACAACTTACTAGCTCTAGAAGGAAGAATTTTATGGAGTGAAATGGATGGAAGCAAATGTTTTTGGTTGATTTGCACCAAGTAGAAGCTTGAAAATTGAAGAAATCTCCTTCCTTTCTTGCTCAAGGTGGCCGGCCAACAAGAGAAGAAAAATGGTGATTTTTGTGCATTTTTTGATATTTAATCCTTTGGTCAAAAAAGTCAAGAAAGTGAATAGTGTTTCTTAAAGTCCAACCAACCATATTGTGACACTTGTCACACTCATTAATGCATTCTTCTCTTTCTTTTTCTCTCTCACATCAATCACTTCACACACTCTACTTATCACTTAACACCCGATAAATTTCTCACAGTATCCGAAACTTAACCTTATTGGCCGAATTTTTCTGAACTTTTCGCACTAATGGGTCCCACGCCCACTATTTACTCTTAATTTCCTAAAATTTCTCCAATGCTAGAAAAATCATCTTAAAACTATAATTGCTCATAAAATCCACTAAGAAAATATTTCCAAGCCAGAAAAGGCAGAAAACATGCAATTAAGGGGAAATAAACCCTAGGAAAAATATATTAGGGTTTTACGGGTTCTCACACTCTCCCCCCCTTAAAAGAATTTCGTCCTCGAAATTTTCTCACCTTGATTCACAAATAGCTCAGGGTATTGTTTTTTCCACCTCCCAGGTAGCCTCTTCTATCCCATGATTTCTGCATGAACACTATTCTCTCTCCTACCCAAACTCTGCGATCCTTACAAACCATACCAAGACTCAAACGATGATTTTCCCCAAAGGATTACTACTTTCAGGTAGGCGTGATATCTATTTCGTCCATCAGAATTGGGACTGACAAATGGATGAGTAACACCGGGATCTACTAATATTTCCGCAGAAATACCGCAATCGTACCTTCCTCAATCTCAGGAGAATCGGGGACCTGTTGTGGCTCCAGTGAATACACTCGAGCTGCTACCTTAGGTTTCGTCCCATTCCCCTTATCCGGTCCCGTGTTGGTCTTTGACATAGTTTGAGCTCCTCTTCCTTCTTGCGTCATAAGTAGGCAGGTAGCAAGCTTGTGGTCTGCGCTTCCACAACGCAGACATTTGCCTCCTTTCTTCCAGCAATTGTCTTCAGAATGATTCGACTTTCCGCAATACCCGCAAGGTCCGCGTGCTGCAGAAGCCGAGCCTCCTCTCTGGCCTCTCCCCAACTGGCTGCCTCGTGACGGGCTCTCTCGTGACACTCCCGGTACCCTTTCTTCCCCAATTCCTCGCCCAAACTTGGAAGGGGTACTCTCATTCCCCTGCCCCGAATTATTTCCAGGAAATCCTCGCTTTTTCGCCTGGAAATTTCTTACTTGCAATCTGGCACTCTCTACCCGTTGGGCCTTCTCAACGGCCTCGCTAAAAGCATTGATTTGAGCCACTGCGAGGTCCTTCTGAATCTCCACGTTTAGGCCCTGGATAAAACGCCTAATTCGCCGTTGCTCCGTCACAATCAACTCAGGCGCAAATTTGGACAGGCGGGTGAACTGGCTCTCGTATTCTGCCACCGATTGAGCTCCTTGGCGGAGTCGGATGAACTCATCTTCCTTCCTTTCCTGAACCAGAGGAGGGAAGAATTTCGCGTTAAACTCCCTCATAAAATTTACCCAAGTCCTGGGCGTTTGTTCCCTCTCCCATTTTTGCCGAATGACATTCCACCAGGAGCGGGCCGCCTCTTCCAGCTGGAAAACGGCAAAAGTCACCTGCCGTTCTTCGGTATAGTGCAGGGCGGCAAAAATATCGACCATCTTTTCGAGCCACCTTTCGGCAACATCCGGATCAGGTCCCCCGATGAACTTGGGTGGGGCAAACTTTTGAAATCGTTCCAGAGCTCTGTCTTCGCTCTCAACATGATTGCCAGGGTTTCCAGGGTTTCCAGGATTAGGGTTTGGATTCTGGCCTTGTTGCTGCACCACTTGTGCCAACAGGTTTGTCATTTGCTGCATAGCGGCAGCTATCTGTACATTAGGGTCAACTCTCGGTTCAGGATGGGGTCCAGAGGAGGTTTCTCCAGTACCCCGGTCTGGCGTAGGTTGCCTATTCCCGCGCCCACGGCCCCGTCCACTACGTGTACCGTCCATACAATCTAAGTCGATCTAGGTCACAAAATAAATATACTGTTAATGGGCAATGGGCACCTAACCCCTCCTTTTCGCAGCCCGAAACAGCAGCCCGAAACAGGAACAAGTAAACAAGAACAAATAACTACTCCACTCCCTCGTCGAGCATCTAAACACATAACACATATACAGAGAACACATAACAGTATCAACATGTATACAGAACAGTCAGTCAAGTACATATAAAGTCATCCATAGAATTGCAATTTCTAGTTCGCCCCATTCTTTCTAACCTAGACTCTCGTCTCTTTCGTATCCGGGCGCAAGAATCCCATTTAGGATAATTCACAACTCGAGCCGGCCGGTCCCAAGCGTAAATCGTCCATATTATAGATTCCTACCCGACATACATATCTATCTTCCTCAAGTTGCATAATAAAGATTTTTACACTTATAACATGCCCCATTCATAACTTACGCTCAAACGAGCACTTAGACATCTCCATGAAATCAGGACCATAGCACCACTTGGCCCTAGGCTCACTCCGCGCAGAGACCACGCGAAGTGGCTCTGATACCACCTGTGACAGCCCCACTTTCCCCTAAGGCGAACCAAAGAGGTTAGCGGACTGCCTGCCCAGCTCTCGCCAGGACTAACGGTGCAGTATAGAGCGATCTTTCACGTTCTGGAACTTACAACGCGCGCAAATAAGGCAAAAGGGCAAAATAACCCAAAATAAAAGAAAATGAAATCCGGAGTCGGCCATGAATAGTAACCGACTCGTCCGAACCCAACCAAACATCGAATTACATATACCCCATAACATTTAGCCTTTACAAACCAAAATGACATTTAAAAGTGATACAAAAGTCGCTACATATATGGTTTGCCAAAACAAAAGTGAAAACGGCCCTAATGATACATTTAGGGTCCCATTTTATATACAATACAAAAGAGTCATTCATCTAGTTCATTTGGCAACCATTTATCAAAATTCATTCCAAAAGAGTCATATTCCTGTAAGGAAAACAAAAGGAACGGGGTGAGCTAATTGCCTAGTGAGAATACAACTCAAGCAACCAAGTTCATGGATACATCAAGCTTAACAGTCCAATTTACCAAAATAAATAAAGCCACACATTAATAATGAGGATAAAAGGATACGGGTGGCTCTCAAGAGCCCTTTTCCTCGTTTGAATTCTTGATCAGGTCTCATTGACTCTCCGTCAATGTCTGAAAGGTAACCAACCGTAGACTCCTCTTAACTTCCATTCCCTTCCTCCTAACATTCCTCAACCGGGCCCGAAATCCAAACACTTGCATTGTGGTATTACTCGAGTAAACCGGAATCAAGAGTCTCTCATACTACAAGATTCCCTATGATGTTGCCCCAAGGTACATTAATTGGCACGACCAAGCCCTCGCCGGCTCGATTCAATCAATAACCAATGGGGTTGAGCTCATGGATAATATTTGAAGTCATGTATTTCATTTCATATAACATTTCATATAACATTTCATATAACATGCGGAACAATATGTGAAAGTGATAAAGTACACTCTCACCTGGATCAATCAACATTCAACATCTCAAGTACAAAGATCAAAGCCATGTAATAGCACATAAGTGAGTAGTACACTCACCAAGCTAGCACAATGTGGTTTCAAACACTTTAGTCAAAAGAACGTTGTGCACCACCGTCACGCCCTAAAAACATGCAAACAAATACAATGAAACTCGATAACGAGTCATAAACCAAGGCCAAACATGACCCCAATAAGGTTCCATAAACATTTACAAACAATAGAGGAAACCAGAAATTAAGAAAGGGCTTTAACTAAGGCCTTGATATGAAAACCGGATTTGACCTCATAATGCGGTAATGGCACAACTCTCACTACAATTATCGGATGGGGGTGTAAGACCCACCATTTCGAAGCCAAGAAACAGAACTACAACAATGTAGAAGGTCACTCAATCCAGTTCCTAACACAACTAGGTCAAATATACGAAATACTATACCAGAATTCCCAAAACAGGTTTGCAAAACGCAGAAAACTGTAATCGGTATCTCGCAGTCCATACAAGTCCAAATGCCGAAATTCCAAAGGCATATGTTAGCTACGACATTCAGCTACATTTCATCAGAAGACACCAACTTCAAAATCCAAACCAATTCCAGTCAAAATAGCCAAATACAAACTCAGTTTTCGCATTCTGATCAAAGCAGAACAGCTACAGTAATTTCGTCATAACTCATTCTACATTAATCCAAA
This sequence comes from Coffea eugenioides, assembly GCF_003713205.1. Lineage (NCBI taxonomy): Eukaryota > Viridiplantae > Streptophyta > Magnoliopsida > Gentianales > Rubiaceae > Coffea > Coffea eugenioides. The sequence goes on from NW_020861457.1 coordinate 24,151, forward strand.
TGACCTGAAATTTTACAGGAACCTCAAACACATCAATACCTACAACTTTCATGTTTTGAGCAAAGACAAATTCGGCCTCTAACCCTATGATCCAAAACCGGACAGAATTGGGGATTTAAGAACCCTAACTTTCCATTTTCCATCCAAATCCAAAATTAGTTGCATTTAGCAACAATTCACACCTACAAGAGTCATTATAGTCCATTGCCAATCATCACAAACAACCACACCATCATAATCCAATTAAACCAGAAAAATCATCATAAAATGGAAAACTTCACCAAATCACTTCAAACCAAGATTAAAACCAGAAATTTCAGCACTCTTATCACTAATAAGCACAACATAAGCATCATTAGGTGTAGTAGGGTGTTTCAAGCTTCACTTACCAAGAACCAAGAGAGAGGAAGATGTTGGGCACCTTAATCCTTCAAACAAAGTTCACCAAACAACTTACTAGCTCTAGAAGGAAGAATTTTATGGAGTGAAATGGATGGAAGCAAATGTTTTTGGTTGATTTGCACCAAGTAGAAGCTTGAAAATTGAAGAAATCTCCTTCCTTTCTTGCTCAAGGTGGCCGGCCAACAAGGAGAGAAAAAATGGTGAATTTTGTGCAATTTTTGGATATTTAACCTTTGGTCAAAAAAAGTCAAAATTATGAATAGTAATTCTTAAAAGGCAACCAATGAGAAGATGACACTTGTCACCTCATTAAATGCATTCTTATCTTTCTTTTCTCTCTCACATCAATCACTTCACACACCCTACTTATCTCTTAACACCCGATAAATTTTACACAGTATCCGGAATTTAACCTAATTGGCCGAATTTTTCCGAACTTTTCGCACTAGTGGGTCCCACGTCCAATATAGATTCTTAATTTTCTAAAAATTCACCAATGCTAGAAAAAATCATCTTAAAACTAAAACTGCTCATAAAATCCACTAAGAAAAGATTTCCAAGCCAGAAAATGCAGAAAACATACAATTAAGGGGAAATAAACCCTAGGAAAAAATATATTAGGGTTTTACGGGTTCTCACACCTTACCCTAGCCAAAGCTAGTTGCGCGATTTAGCCTCACATTTCCTAATTCTTCTACCCAAAATATGCGTTGCATGTTGGATATGACTAATGGATATGAAAAAGAAATGCAATCCTATATCTAAAATGTCTCTTACGAGGCTCTTTGGTCCCAACCACATGAGTTGTGGTGGCCAATAAGGAAAGTCCTCATAGAGGTCGCGAATGATGCAAATGAAGACTCAAATATGAGTGCAGGTGTGAAAATGTAAGAAAACGTGCATGTGTGCGAATGTAAGATGTGAGAACCCGTAAATTTCATTTTCCAGGTTTTAGAATTTTCATGGCTTGTTTTCTGCATTTTCGTGATTAGAAAATGTTCTAGGTAATTTGAAGGAGCAGATATAATTTTTTAGATGATTTTTCTAGTATCGAATGGATTTTGAGGAATTAAGAGCGTATACCGGACGTGGGACCCACTGGTGCGAAAAGTTCAGAAAAATTCGGCCAACTAGGTTAAGTTTTGGATACTGGAATTAATTTATCGGGTGTTAAGAGATAAGTAGAGGTTGCAATTTGGATTGATATGAGAGAGAAAAGTTAGGCAAGTCATTAATTAAAGGTGACAAGTGTCACCATTTGATTGGGACTTACCTTAAGACCTTTCTTACCATTGACTTAAATAACCAAAAATGACCAAAAATCTTCAAGAAAACAACAAGAAGAAGCCGGCCCTCTCTTGCTCTCTTTCTCTCTCTCTTACTTCAAGCATAAGGAAGAAAACACTTCAATCTTGTCCCAAATCATCACAACTAACCATCCAACCTTGAAATTACTCCATAAAACCTCTCCAATTAGAGATAGTGAGTGGATTTGTGGAGTTGTTTGGCAAGTTAAGGTGGTCCATAGCTCTCCCTCTCTTGTTTTACTAGGTGAGTAGTGATTGAACCTTCTCCTTCACCTAATGAAGCTTAATTTGTGCTTAGTGGTAGTTAAAATGTTGAATTTTGTGGTTTATTTCTTGATTCTGGATGAAGTGGTGAAGTTTTCCATTTATTGGGGATTTTTCTGTTTTATTATAAGCATGATTATGTGGCTATCTATGATGATTGGAAATGGTTTATAATGACTTAAGGAGGTGAGAAAGGTGATTAATTGCAACCAATTTCTGTTTTGGATGAAAATTGAAAAAACTAGGGTTCTTAAGGGAGCATTCTGTCCGAATTTTTAGGTCCTAGATAGAGGCCGAATTGGCCTTAACTCAAAACATGAAAGTTGTAGGAAACAAGAGGTTCCTACAAAATTTCAGGTCAATCGGAGTAGTGTAGAATGAGATAAGTCGAAATTACTATTACTGTTATGGTTTTACCCGAAAGTGAGAACTGCGCCTGTAATTGGTTGTTTTGGCTGGAATTGCTTCCGAATTGGATGTTGAGGCCTTCTGATGAAATTTATCCCTGTTTCTTAGATTTCATCTGGTTTTGGAATTTCTGGATTTGGACTTGTAGAGCCTGAGTTATGATGTTTCCGCTAGAATGCGTTTTGGTGAATCTGTTTTACGTTGTTGATGAAGTATCTTGCATGTTTGACCTGTTTGCACTCAAAACTGGGTTGAGTGACCTTCTGTGATGTTGTAGCCCTGTTTTTTAGCTTCGAGATGGTGGGTCTTGCACCCTCATCCGATAAATGTAGTGCAATTTGTGCCATTACCGTAAAATGAGGACAAAAACTGTTTTTTTTTCAGGGCCAAGTTAGTTACATTTCCGAAATTTCTGGTTTCCTTGATTGTTTGGATATGCTTATGAAACCCTATTGGGGTCATGTTTGGCCTTGGTTTATGACTCGTTATCGAGTCTCATTGTATTTGTTTGCATGTTTTTAGGGTGTGACGGTGGTGCACAACGTTCTTTTGACGGAAGTGCATGAAACCACATTTGCTAACGTGGTGAGTGTACTACTCACTTGGGGGTTAATATATGGCTTTGCTACTTGAACTTGGTGCTTTGAATGTTAATTGCTTGAAGTGAAAGTGTACTTTACCACTCTCACTTATTGTCATTGGAAAGTTATTGAAATGTTATATGAAATGAAATACATGGCTTGGTGTCGTTTGGACGAGTCTCCAACGACTACAAATGTTATCAAGGAGCTCAACCCCATTGGTAATTGATTGAATCGAGCCGGCAAGGGCTTGGTCGTGCCAATTAATATGCCTTGGGGCAATGTTATGGAATCTTGTAGTATGATAGACTCTCGATTCCGGTTTACTCGAGTAATACCACAATACATGTGTTTGGATGACGGGCCCGGTTGGGGAATGTTAGGTGGAATGGAATGGAGGTAAAGTGGAGTCTACGGTTGGTTATTGTTGAAAATTGACGGAGAGTCAATGGCGTTTGATCAAGAAATGCGAACGAGGAAAAGGGCTCCTGAGAGCCACCTGTATCCTTTTATCCTCATTATTGATGTGTGGCTTTACTTAATTTTGATAAATTGGACTGTTAAGCTGGATGCATCTATGAACTTGGTTGTTTGAGTTGTATTCTCACTGGGCAATTAGCTCACCCCGTTCCTTTTGTTTTCCTTACAGGAATCTATCTGCTTTTGGAATGACTTTTGAATTGGTTGCCGAATGAACTAGATTACTATAGTTTTGACATGTATAGTTTATGAATGGAACCTTAAATGTGCCTTTGAGGCCGTTTTCACTTTTCATTTGGCAATCGTACATGTATTAACTTTTGAGTGACTTTCATATGACATTTGACTTGTAAACGCTAAATGTTATGTTGTGTATGTATTTCGATGTTTGGTTGGGTTCGGACGGGTCGGTTACTATTCATGGCCGACTCCGATTTTATTTTTTTTTATTTTGGGTTCTTTTGCCCTTTTGCCTTGTTTACGCGCGTTATAAGTTCCGGAACGTGATAGATCGCTCTATACTGCACCGTTAGTCCTGGCGAGAGCTGGGCAGGCAGTCCTCTAACCTCTTTGGTTCGCCTTAGGGGAAGGTGGGGCTGTCACGTAAGACAAGTGCATGTGTGCAAATTGGGAAAATAAAGGTGTTTGTGTGCAAATGGATGAAAATATGATAGTAGATACATAGAAGTGCAATTGGGTGCAATTTGTGAGGTAGAAAAACAAGTGACAAGAAGAAAAATGTGTGAACATGGCATTTGTATTGAGAAGGGTATAAGTAGTGAGAAAATGTGGATAAGAGGGTGAGGGAGTGACATAATGAGAATGAAAGTGTATGAACCTATAGGAATGCATCAAGTCGGGTATGGGAATGACTCCTAATTTCACGACTTTAATTTTCCCTTTGATTAGAAGGAAGAACTAGCGTGCTAAGGCTATTTTGTAGTCACACTCGCTCGTTTCCCTTATCGAAAGGGGACTCTCAAGAAAATGTACCCTATAACTAGCATGAGGATGCAAAAACCTAAGATGAAGGGGAAGGGATTGGAGGAGCATGCCAAATGCTAGAAAACTAAGAAAAATGTATGAAATGTAGTGAAACATGCAAGAATGTACTAACGAGAGGGATCCCTAAGAGTCTAGCGTTGGACTAGCCCATATCTATGAATTCCTACTAGCGTTGGACTAGTGGAAAACGGGACAATGAGCCACAACTAGCGTTGGACTAGTGTGGTGACGTGCATTCATCCATCATATTCATCTACGACTATAGAAAGCAAGTAGACATGCCAATCACCTATAAACACGTAGCACATAACACTTAGCATGCTCGACTAAATGCAAGAGCCTAATAAAGCAAATTAACACGTAGCAACTAAGCATGCAAGGCACATAAGGCAATTAAGGCCCTAACTATTACATTTGCTAACTAAAACAAAATGGGGAAGAGGGAAAATGAATAAAAATGCTCTCCAAGCCCTATCTATTACAAGCCAAGAGGTGTACACATACGTCATAAATAAATAAACGAATGACTTAATAAAAGCAAAAGTAAATGAAATAAATGAAAGGAATTAAGGAAAGGCAAGGAAAGCAAAGTAGACATGCAATTCTCATTTAGCACGTTGGATCACATAGGGGAGAGACAAAAAAGATAAAAGAAGTTATACCTCCCTTGAGTTGATGCCCTAAATGGAGTGAAATCACTTATTTATCCTCCAAAATAAAAGAAATGGTCAAGGTACCAATTTATTTGGGAAAATCAAAGAAAATAGGCAAACGCAAGCTCACTTGGTCATAAAGCCCCTAAAGTCATGACTTAAGTGCAATTTAAACAAAGCATGGTAATTACTTAAAGCAAACAAGCAATAAAATTGTAAAAATTAAGGTTGCCAAGGACCAAATTGAGGACATTATTCAATTGGTTGGGTCATAGTGAAATGAAAGGAGACTTGGGGGCCAAAGTGCACTTATCAAAAGTTTTCCATGCAAATGCCATGCAAGTTACGAATCAGATTAAGCTTCTGCTATTTTCAGCTACCATTCCTTCTGTATCTTTTCTCATTTAACCCGAACCCATTGATTCATCAACACCAAGAACTCAAACCCTCTCTTAACAAAACTCAATGATAAACACTCCATGGGTGTGATTAAGGCGATAGAGATAACCCAAAATACATACAGCAGGAGAGACGCATGAGATTACATGCATCAGGAAAATACTACAAACATCAGCAGCTCCATGATGCAACTAAATGTGAAATGCAGCGGAGGCACACAGAGAGAAACTCGTGACAAACATGCACATAGTAGATCAACCGAATACCAAAGAAATCATAAGTTTCAAGCAACCAAGAGCTCTAGCAGTAAAGCCGCTCTCGATTCTGTTGCAGCAACAAGACAGAGAGTTCCAACCTTATTGTGGCAACTCTCGGCCATCTCGAACCAACCCAGAAAATTCATTAACCCAAACCATTAAAATTCAAATCACTTGATTAATACAACACTAGATGCAGGAAACACAATCATTGAATATCAAACGAATAACCGAATGGGCAGCATGCAACGAAAGAGAAAAAGAAACAGTTTTACGGTGAGTCCTAGATGAGTTTGTCGAAAGCTAACATCATTCAGCCAACCCATTGAACTATCAAGCATCAAACTAGTCTAAAGCTTTGACAAAATCAAATCATCAAAAACCCCTTTCTCTTTTATGTCCTTTCGGGTTTGCAAACAAAAGGACAACAGACCATTTTCATCAAAACAAATCATCGAAACATGTCCCAAGTTACGCTTCAAAAAATCACTGTGATAATTAAAATGATATGGTAGTACTTCAAACACATGATTCACAGTCTCTCACAAGCTCATGTAACCCAGATTTCAAACAGGATGATCGGCAAGACAACAAGGAAGGGAAAATAACTATAACAACCCAGGTTATCCAACCTTGACAGCAACAAATAACTTAGTATTCATGGCTATGCATATGAAAACCAGCGCTAAAACAACAAAAGGAGGAGTTGTGATTACCTTAGAGGAGTAGAATGAACGTGAAGCACCTCCCAAGAAGCCGCGCTAATTCCAGAAATGAAAGTCGCGAACTTTGCCGCCGTAACCGCCGCCTTGGCGAGCAGGCTGCTTCGAGCAGCCATTCGTGTGCCCTCCCAGCATTATTTTGTAAACATCCTTGAACAAAAATTCAAGATCTCCCTCAGTAAATGTTCCAGATCACCTAAATTCTCCAATAAGGAGCCGATCCCTTAGAGAAAATTGCCTCCAAAGGCATGAAAAAAACAGCATGAATGGCAGATTTTCTGGAAACTATTTTCTTCCCGCTGCTGCTCTTTCCTCTTGCTTCCTCAGCTCTCTATTGCTTTTCCGCTGTTCTCCTCTACCCTAGCCGCCATTGGAGTCTTCCCTCTGTTTTTTCCTTGGCACAAACCTCCTCCACCCGAAGCTCCCTTTCTCCCTCGGTCTTTATTCCCTTGTTTTTCTTGTTCTTTTCAGTCGAGAGCCCTCTGTCCGCCACCTCTATTTTTTCATTTTTGCTCGTTGCTTAGCCCGCCGCCTGGTTCCTCTGTTTGGTTTCTTCTTCTTTCTCCATCTCCCTCTCTCGGCCCTCTGCTTAGCCCAGCCGCCAACCCCTTCTTCTCTTTTTCCTTTCCGCCCTCTCTTTTTTTGTTAACCGTCACCAACTCCCACCGTCTGTTACTCTCCTCCTGGTTTTCTTTTTGCCGTCCAAGAACCTCTCTCCTTTTTCTTCTAAGCTTAGCCACCCACAGATTCTCTCTACCTCTCTCAAGGCTGCGTTTTTTTTTGTTCTCTCCAACCCCAGCCGCCACTCGATGCCCTCTTATCTGCGGCTCTTTTTCCAGATTTTCTTTCCGTCATGCCTCATCTCTCTCTCTTTGGAGCTGATTGCGGAAAAGAATGAAGCCATAAATGGCTGGAAAATAGGTAAATACAAAGGGCGTGCTGCCCAAATTTACGCTCAAGAACTAGGTAGATATACTTGCGACTTGAGTGAGGCTTGAGAGCGAATACCACGTGAACCATCTAGGGTATTTGCGTCTTCTTTTATCGAGGTATATAAGTTAGAATTCGGCTGAAACTGGTACCCTTGGAAAAATGAAATTTTTGACTAATAGAAATACGTTTTCTTTGTCACTTCGACTCAAATGGAGATTTCAAAGTTTTACGAGTGAGCATAAGTTTTACAAATATTTTACTTATGTCCTGTTTTCACTACCAAAACCATATTTATACTTTGTACAAGTACGTATTCAAATTTTCTTTGAATCACTTACATCTTTGATGGTTGAAGCATAATGTGTTCTTTTGATTATATTAGGGTTCCTTGGTGATTCAGGGTGTTATCCGAAAGGATATTTAGGATGTTATTTTGTGTAAATAGGTGAGTGTTTCTTGTTTGTTATATTTTCAATGACTATGTGGCTTGTTCTTGATTATATGACTTGTTATGAACGAATGATAATGTGAGGACTCGCAAATTCCTTATATTTTTCCTCAAAAATACCCTTTTATTTGGAAATTATTATTTGTCAAATGCCACTACCCAAATATTTCACATTAAGTGTAGATAAACCTAGAAAATAGGGTTTTACGCTTCAGTTTCAAGTTTGGAGCAAAATTAGGGTTTTCGCGATTTTCCGCCGGATGAATTTTCGGTATAGAGTAAGAATTAATTTGGGGATTAAAAGTGACTTTTAAGTGAGAAATAATATGTGACTAGTGGCAATGATATAAGGTTAGTGAATTGGAAGTAAAAAAACCTAGTACGTGAGTTTTTAAGAAAAACGGCGCGATCCGGCGGGTCCCGCGCATTACCGATTGAACGCACTGCTTGACCACCATTTTTCTTACCCAACAAGTTTGTTGACTTTTGTACATAATATCTTCTTAAATTGCAGCAAGGTTGACCGAAATTAGTGGCCAAGAAAGGCAAGAAAGAAAGAGAAAAAAAAGAGGTGGTGGTGGTGACACTTGTCACCACCTCATGGCTTCTTAACCAAGACAATTACCATCCATTTAACTCCAACACTTAGCCAATTTCTTCTTCATTTCTGCTGTTGCTGGCCGTGAGAAGCAAGAAGAAAAACCCAAAGGAAAACATTCCATTTCATCTTCAAATCCAACAACTTAGTGAGAAAACAAACAAAGTAAACCGATTAAACTTGTTCTTGAGTGATTAGCTAGTGGCTTGTGGTGTGATTTTTGAGGAGAAAGCTTGGGCTACTTGTAGTAACCTCTAGTCAAGGTAAGAGAGCTTATCTCTCCAAGTTTTGCTTTCAATTTTGTTCAATTAAGCTTGGCAACTTGATCTTGTGGTGAGATTATGGATGATTATCATGTTTTAGTAGTTTTCCCCAATTTATTTGATGAACTAGGGCTTGTGGAAATTCTGCCCAAATTGTTGTATGATGCTTATATGTTGCAATTGAGGTTTTATAAGGTGTTGTGGTAGTGATTAGACCAAGAAATTAAGGAAAGTTGCACTAGAAACTCAAAATTCCAGAATCTGGAAAATTTTCCCAACATTCGGTCCGAATTTGTATCTGTGTGTTAGAGGCCGAATTGGCCTTAGGTCAAAGAAGAAAAGTTGTAGAGAATGCCATTTTATAGGTGCCTACAAAATTTCAGCTCAATCGGAGCAACGTAGGTCATGAAAAGTCCAAAATACCCTTACTGTTCTAAGTATTTCCCAGCAATCCGTTTCTTCAGTTAAGTCCAGCTTATCACGTTTTTTGACCAGGATCCATTCTGATTTAGCTCTGGGCCAAAACAGGAGAGTTGTAGTGTTCTGAAGTAGCTTTAAAATGCCTCTAAGAACACCTGAATTGGACTTTTGTACATTGGGTTATGACCATTACAGTGTTCTGCGATTAAGCAGCCAACGAATTGGTTTCTGGTTTAGCAATTCGAGAATTTGACCAATTTACATTAGAAACTGGACTAAGTGACCTTCATGAACATTATAACCCTGTGTCTTAGCTTCGAAACGGCATAGGTTTCGTCTTAATCCGATAAGCGTAGCCTCGGATATGTTATTTCCGCATTCGCACGTCAAATCTGTCTTTTGCTAAATTGAATTTCTGCACTTGTTATTACTGTATTTCTTATTCTTATGATATTGTGAGCCTATTGAACGGCTCTTGACTTGAATTGCTTATGTGTGATGTTGGGTTGTGGTTGAGGAAAAATAATGAAGCCAAAATGGCTGGAAAATTAGGTAAACACAAAGGGCGTGCTGCCCAAATTTTCGCCCGAGGGCTAGGTTTCTATTTGAACTTGTATACTTTTGTTTGGCCAATACCATGACCGGGTTTCCATTTTAAAACATGATTTTTCATCCTTGGGTTCAAACAACCCTCTTCTTACTTGAAAGTCATCTTTACACGTTTTACTCCTAATTAGTCGGGTTTCTTTGTTTCCCTTAAATGTTTTGCTCGATAAACTGTAATATGTTCTCTTGTTCAACCTTAGGTTTCATTGGTGATTAAGGGTAATATCCGGAAGGATATTTTGCACGATATTTTGCATTTCTAGGTGAGTGTTCCTTATTTGATTCTATGGCTTGTTGTTATCATTTGCTAATGTGTTCAGTGCTTTTAATGATTTCCAAAACGAGCTTTCTAGGCGAGTGTGTACTTTATCGCACTCGACCTAAATAACTGTGCAATTTTCAAGGATTTAATGATTGAAATGTTACTTGCGCATGAATGTAAGCCTTTTGGGCTGAACTGGCCATTGCCCCTTGTTACCGGTCGTCTCGAGCCAGAAGCGGACTCGGTCGGGCGATTAGGGACTTGGGTGAACGTTCGGTATACTCGAGTATTACCCTGTAGGTTGGTGGAGACTGGCCAACGGCCAGGACGGGGGTGAATGAATGAATGAATGAACGAACGATCGAACGAGGGTTATTGATAAACGAAAAATGCAGTTTCAAATGATTGGAGGAATAAGGGGAAATGTCAGGAGAACGAATGAACGAAATAACGAATTGCTCCTTGTGAGCCGTATCCTTTTAATGAATGTGTTACTATCGCTTTCCATTGAACATGTTTCTTGAATTATTGATACTCCATGTTTAATGTATTGGATTGATTATCTGATTATGTGTTCGGAACATCACTGGGCTTTTAGCTCATCCCTTTAGTTTTGTTTTCCTTACAGGGGAAGGCGAACGAGGACGTGAGCTTGAGATAGACTAGCCAATCTAGTTTTGTTTCTTTTGTTTCTTTTGTAGTGGTTCTCGCCTAGTGCTTGGCACGGGCTGGACGTATGAAGGATTGAGAACCCTTGTATATTTGATGTTTATATTCTCTTTTGGGTTGGCAATGTATATAAGTTCCGCTTTAAGTTTGGATCAATGCCCTATTTATTCTTGTGATTTATTTCAGTTTTTAATTGAGGACTGTAGCGAACGACTGAGTCCCGGCGAGAGCTGGGCAGGCGGCCCGCCGAACCCTCTGGTACGCCTTAGGGGGAGGTGGGGTCGTCACAAGTGGTATCAGAGCTTAGGCTTCAGATTTCTGTAGTGTATCCTAGATTAAAGATTAGGATACCGGACTGTGGGATTTGATTGGACTTGAAAGTTAAGCGATTGAGGGATAAAACTTATAGCTGCTTCGCGTGGTTTCTACGTGGAGTGACCCTGGACTAAGTGGTGAAAAAGTATGAGGGACTAAGTGAAGCTATGAATTGCGAATGTTATAGGCCTTAAATCTTTCTCATGGTATCTGAAGACCATAGATAGGTATGTCAGGTAGGAATTTCGATTGTAGATAGTTTACTCTTGAGACTGCAGCTCGAGATGTGAATTATCTTATTTCGGATTCTCGTGCCTGAGTACTCTATAGTTAAGGTGCTGCTAAATACTTGAGACTTGTATTTTGGGAACATGAACAGGCTTTGTCTGACTAGAATGAGCACAAGAGGTCAGGGACATCTACTTTGGATAGTAAGTGACGTGAGAGACCAGACGGGCTGATACTGGGGCGACTTCACCTTTTCCTTTTGATTTACCTGTATATTGTTACTACATGACGTTAGTATACCTGTTTGTATATGGTTATCTGTCCAACTTGATATGTATTTGTGTATTTGCTTATCCATCTTCTTGGTATGGCGTGTTATGTGGGTATATGTTTATTTGAATATTTGGTGCCCTCAATAGTTACTTTAGTAACCTTATCGTGTTTATTTACTAAATTACCTTTTTGGGGGAAAAGAAAAGAGAGGGAAAACATATATATGGACGGGAGACGTAGCCGTGGACGTGGCCGTGGGAATGAACGAGCTCAAGAGCCAAGAGAGGAAAGAGAAACAACAGCTGCACAAGAGCAAGGAACGAGGGTTGAAGCCGAAGACCAAATGGCAACGGTAATGCAACAAATGACAGATATCTTGGCAAGACTGGTGGATCAACAAGGCCAAATGGCCGTGAATCAACCCCGGAACCCTGAAATCGGAGAAGATAAGGCTCTTGAGAGGTTCCAGAAATTTACTCCTCCGAAATTCCTTGGAGGATCTGATCCGGATATAGCCGAACTATGGTTAGAGGCCATGATTAATATTTTCACCGTCTTGAACTACACCGAGCAAAGACAAGTAAACTTTGCGGTGTTCCAATTTGAAGGATCGGCCCGAGCGTGGTGGAACGTTATTAAAGCAAAATGGGAAAGAGAACAGACCGTATGGACATGGACGAATTTCATAAGGGAATTTAACGAGAAATACCTCCCTCCTTTAGTTCAAGAGAGGAGAGAGGAAGAGTTTATTGGACTACGCCAGGGAACGTTAAGTGTGGCCGAATATGAAACGAAATTTACGAAACTATCCAAGTTTGCTTCTGAATTGGTGGCCACAGAACGGCGAAGAGTAAGACGGTTTATACAAGGATTAAATTTGGAACTCCAAGAAGCATTAGCGGCAGTACAAGTGAATACGTTTACGGAGGCCCTTGAGAAAGCTCAAAGAATCGAGACTGCAAAGGCACAGATAAAAGCTTCCCAGACCCGTAAAAGGAGTGCATCGAGTAGTGTAGTGGAGGAATTAAGTGAAGCGAGAGTCCCTTCCAAAGTGCAAAAAGTGAACTTTTTGTCCCACCCACCATGGACATTAGGGGCGATAGGTGAAGGATCTACAAAAGAAAGCCAAATCAGATTTGGGAAAAGTTTTCAAGAAAGCCAAAAGATGGCTTCTCACGTGGTCTGTGGGTACTGTGGAAAGGCAAATCATGTCGAAAGCGATTGTTGGAGAAAGGGGCGGAAATGTTTAATCTGCGGAAGTGGCGATCATCAAGTTAGCAACTGTCCGAGGAGACAGTCACGTGAAAGCAATACTCTGCAACTGGATGGAGCTAAATCACAAGTGAATGAAGGAGGGAAACGAACTAGCGGACCGGCAAAGGTTTATGCTTTAGACAACCGACAAGTTCCGGACTCGTCTGAGGCAACTGAAGGTAAAATTTCGAGGACGAAATTTTTTTAAGGGGGAGAGAATGTGAGGACTCGCAAATTCCTTATATTTTTCCTCAAAAATACCCTTTTATTTGGAAATTATTATTTGTCAAATGCCACTACCCAAATATTTCACATTAAGTGTAGATAAACCTAGAAAATAGGGTTTTACGCTTCGGTTTCAAGTTTGGAGCAAAATTAGGGTTTTCGCGATTTTCCGCCGGATGAATTTTCGGTATAGAGTAAGAATTAATTTTGGGATTAAAAGTGACTTTTAAGTGAGAAATAATATGTGACTAGTGGCAATGATATAAGGTTAGTGAATTGGAAGTAAAAAAACCTAGTACGTGAGTTTTTAAGAAAAACGGCGCGATCCGGCGGGTCCCGCGCATTACCGATTGAACGCACTGCTTGACCACCATTTTTCTTACCCAACAAGTTTGTTGACTTTTGTACATAATATCTTCTTAAATTGCAGCAAGGTTGACCGAAATTAGTGGCCAAGAAAGGCAAGAAAGAAAGAGAAAAAAAAGAGGTGGTGGTGGTGACACTTGTCACCACCTCATGGCTTCTTAACCAAGACAATTACCATCCATTTAACTCCAACACTTAGCCAATTTCTTCTTCATTTCTGCTGTTGCTGGCCGTGAGAAGCAAGAAGAAAAACCCAAAGGAAAACATTCCATTTCATCTTCAAATCCAACAACTTAGTGAGAAAACAAACAAAGTAAACCGATTAAACTTGTTCTTGAGTGATTAGCTAGTGGCTTGTGGTGTGATTTTTTGAGGAGAAAGCTTGGGCTACTTGTAGTAACCTCTAGTCAAGGTAAGAGAGCTTATCTCTCCAAGTTTTGCTTTCAATTTTGTTCAATTAAGCTTGGCAACTTGATCTTGTGGTGAGATTATGGATGATTATCATGTTTTAGTAGTTTTCCCCAATTTATTTGATGAACTAGGGCTTGTGGAAATTCTGCCCAAATTGTTGTATGATGCTTATATGTTGCAATTGAGGTTTTATAAGGTGTTGTGGTAGTGATTAGACCAAGAAATTAAGGAAAGTTGCACTAGAAACTCAAAATTCCAGAATCTGGAAAATTTTCCCAACATTCTGTCCGAATTTGTATCTGTGTGTTAGAGGCCGAATTGGCCTTAGGTCAAAGAATAAAAGTTGTAGAGAATGACATTTTATAGGTTCCTACAAAATTTCAGCTCAATCGGAGCAACGTAGGTCATGAAAAGTCCCAAATACCCTTACTGTTCTAAGTATTTCCCAGCAGTCCGTTTCTTCAGTTAAGTCCAGCTTATCACGTTTTTTGACCAGGATCCATTCTGATTTAGCTCTGGGCCAAAACAGGAGAGTTGTAGTGTTCTTAAGTAGCTTTAAAATGCCTCTAAGAACACCTGAATTGGACTTTTGTACATTGGGTTATGACCATTACAGTGTTCTGCGATTAAGCAGCCGACGAATTGGTTTCTGGTTTAGCAATTCGAGAATTTGACCAAGTTACATTAGAAACTGGACTAAGTGACCTTCATGAACATTATAGCCCTGTGTCTTAGCTTCGAAACGGCATAGGTTTCGTCTTAATCCGATAAGCGTAGCCTCGGATATGTTATTTCCGCATTCGCACGTCAAATCTGTCTTTTGCTAAATTGAATTTCTGCACTTGTTATTACTGTATTTCTTATTCTTATGATATTGTGAGCCTATTGAACGGCTCTTGACTTGAATTGCTTATGTGTGATGTTGGGTTGTGGTTGAGGAAAAATAATGAAGCCAAAATGGCTGGAAAATTAGGTAAACACAAAGGGTGTGCTGCCCAAATTTTCGCCCGAGGGCTAGGTTTCTATTTGAACTTGTATACTTTTGTTTGGCCAATACCATGACCGGGTTTCCATTTTAAAACATGATTTTTCATCCTTGGGTTCAAACAACCCTCTTCTTACTTGAAAGTCATTTTTATACGTTTTACTCCTAATTAGTCGGGTTTCTTTGTTTCCCTTAAATGTTTTGCTCGATAAACTGTAATATGTTCTCTTGTTCAACCTTAGGTTTCATTGGTGATTAAGGGTAATATCCGGAAGGATATTTTGCACGATATTTTGCATTTCTAGGTGAGTGTTCCTTATTTGATTCTATGGCTTGTTGTTATCATTTGCTAATGTGTTAAGTGCTTTTAATGATTTCCAAACGAGCTTCCTAGGTGAGTGTGTACTTTATCGCACTCGACCTAAATAACTGTACAACTTTCAAGGATTTAATGATTGAAATGTTACTTGCGCATGAATGTAAGCCTTTTGGGCTGAACTGGCCATTGCCCCTTGTTACCGGTCGTCTCGAGCCAGAAGCGGACTCGGTCGGGCGATTAGGGACTTGGGTGAACGTTTGGTATACTCGAGTATTACCCTGTAGGTTGGTGGAGACTGGCCAACGGCCAGGACGGGGGTGAATGAATGAATGAATGAACGAACGTTCGAACGAGGGTTATTGATAAACGAAAAATGCAGTTTCAAATGATTGGAGGAATAAGGGGAAATGTCAGGAGAACGAATGAACGAAATAACGAATTGCTCCTTGTGAGCCGTATCCTTTTAATGAATGTGTTACTATCGCTTTCCATTGAACATGTTTCTTGAATTATTGATACTCCATGTTTAATGTATTGGATTGATTATCTGATTATGTGTTCGGAACATCACTGGGCTTTTAGCTCATCCCTTTAGTTTTGTTTTCCTTACAGGGGAAGGCGAGCGAGGACGTGAGCTTGAGATAGACAAGCCAATCTAGTTTTGTTTCTTTTGTTTCTTTTGTAGTGGTTCTCGCCTAGTGCTTGGCACGGGCTGGACGTATGAAGGATTGATAACCCTTGTATATTTGATGTTTATATTCTCTTTTGGGTTGGCAATGTATATAAGTTCCGCTTTAAGTTTGGATCAATGCCCTATTTATTCTTGTGATTTATTTCAGTTTTTAATTGAGGACTGTAGCGAACGACTGAGTCCCGGCGAGAGCTGGGCAAGCGGCCCGCCGAACCCTCTGGTACGCCTTAGGGGGAGGTGGGGTCGTCACAAGTGGTATCAGAGCTTAGGCTTCAGATTTCTGTAGTGTATCCTAGATTAAAGATTAGGATACCGGACTGTGGGATTTGATTGGACTTGAAAGTTAAGCGATTGAGGGATAAAACTTATAGCTGCTTCGCGTGGTTTCTACGTGGAGTGACCCTGGACTAAGTGGTGAAAAAGTATGAGGGACTAAGTGAAGCTATGAATTGCGAATGTTATAGGCCTTAAATCTTTCTCATGGTATCTGAAGACCATAGATAGGTATGTCAGGTAGGAATTTCGATTGTAGATAGTTTACTCTTGAGACTGCAGCTCGAGATGTGAATTATCTTATTTCGGATTCTCGTGCCTGAGTACTCTATAGTTAAGGTGCTGCTAAATACTTGAGACTTGTATTTTGGGAACATGAACAGGCTTTGTCTGACTAGAATGAGCACAAGAGGTCAGGGACATCTAGTTTGGATAGTAAGTGACGTGAGAGACCAGACGGGCTGATACTGGGGCGACTTCACCTTTTCCTTTTGATTTACCTGTATATTGTTACTACGTGACGTTAGTATACCTGTTTGTATATGGTTATCTGTCCAACTTGATATGTATTTGTGTATTTGCTTATCCATCTTCTTGGTATGGCGTGTTATGTGGGTATATGTTTATTTGAATATTTGGTGCCCTCAATAGTTACTTTAGTAACCTTATCGTGTTTATTTACTAAATTACCTTTTTGGGGGAAAAGAAAAGAGAGGGAAAACATATATATGGACGGGAGACGTAGCCGTGGACGTGGACGTGGCCGTGGGAATGAACGAGCTCAAGAGCCAA
>NW_020861458.1:0-18676 GCF_003713205.1 Coffea eugenioides
AATCCCACAGTCCGGCATCCCATACTTTAGCCTAGGAGATCGGAAGCCTAAGCTCTGATACCACCTGTGACGCCCCCGCTTCTCCCAAGGGCGAACCCTAGGGTATCGGCGGGACGCCTGGCTAACTCGCGCCAGGACTCGAAATTTCAAAACAATAAAACCTAGATAAACCAAAAGCGTACTATTCATAATAGTCAACTCCAAAAAAATTCTATTTACATCCCCAAAAGCAACTAGTCAATCCACTATATTACATAGATAACAACTAGCAGAAAGTAGACCCTAAGGAGGGTCCTTATACAAACCACCAAAACAAAACAACCATCTTAATTGTCCAACTATTACAAGCAAACCCAACTATACTAGTGAATGTGCCAAGGAGTTCCCCGTGTCGTCCCCTGCTAATGAAAACAAAGGAAACGGGGTAAGCTATGTGCTTAGTAAGTAAACAGGGGTAAAATCGTAAATTACACATTTAGAGAAATAACTATTTCACAAAATGTCAAGTCAAGTGCAAAAGTAACAATACAAATGAAGGATACAGGTTGGCTCCAAAACCAAATCGTATGTCACGTGTGATCTCCTGTCGACACTCCGTCGACCACAAATAATGGTCCGTAGAACTCCACTTGTACTCCCACCGTACACCTTATCACCCTCACTGGCCAGTCACCTCACAAATTTGCTCGAGCGAACGAAATCACAAACTTGAGCTTGAGTCACAAGCTCGGGTCACAAACTTGGTTCACATTCTCGATGAACCGGATTCACAAACTTGGTGACCTCAGACAAAGTTGGACTGGCTTCGACCAAGCCCTGACCGGCACGAATAGTCCATCTAGGTCGGAAGATCAACCCCAACTTACAAACGTCACCCCGAGCTACAAGCTCAAGGGGTTCAAACCCAAAACTCACGAACGTCACCCCGAGCTACAAGCTCAAGGGGTTCAAACCCAAAATAATTCATGTATACACATCTCACAAAAAACATAGGTACAAACTAGGGTTTAGGTCGAGTGTGATAAAGTACACCCTCGCCTAAGTCCCAATTTTATTCACATCAAAACACATAAGCAGTTTATACACACAAACGGCCTGAATACTTACTCCAAAAGTACGTATAGCAAAAATGCAAGGATCACGTCACATATAAAGCTAGTAGGCCCCACCGGCACCGTCTAACCCGTCACCGTCTGAAATAGAAGATTGCATCACAATATATCACAAACAGCCACTAACATGCATAACTCAAGTAAAACGACAAAATTGGCACATGCTAGTGCTTAAACGGCACATGGAAATGGAGACGGACACGGAAACGGAAACGGAAACGGCCAGATTTGTCATCCTAAACCGTTTTGATTAAAAATTAGGCTAGGAATGTCGGATCAAGGTGGGTGAGACACCGTTTCGAAGTTACGAGTAAGGGCTACAACTTTTATTTAGACATCTCAACCCAGATCTCAATAGGTATTGGTAAAAAACGTACAAAATAGTTCCAGCCATTTCATTTCGGGTTATCAAACAGGCCCTGTTTGAAAGATCGTAACTCATGGCTCAGAAATCGGAATCAAGAAATTCTTGAGACGTTAGAAAGCTAAGACATAAGGATATAACTTTCATGTTTGGACTAAAAGCTGAATCAATACAGAGCATGGAGGAAAATGGATCCAAACATTCCTGTCAGAACTGTCCAATTCGAAGGCAGTTCTGACAACTGATCTTGTTTTGGTCATAACTGAAGCTACGAAACTCGGATTTGGATACACTTTATACCGTTTCGAATCTAAGACCAAGATCTACCTTTCTTATGAAGACACCAACACCCAGTTCGTATGTTATCAAAACGGACAACACAGGGTCAGAAGCTAAATCCAGAAACACGGCAGAATCCGAAGTTTAGAATAGATGCGACTATTTTGGCCATAACTCAGGCTACATAGATCCGTTTGAGATGTTCTTGGTGGAGTTGAAAAACTAAGACAGAGTACTGAAACTTTAATGTTTTGGAAAATGGCTAAATCCGAACGGATTATAGTGAATAAACACAACCAAAAAGACTAAACTGTCCACGCGGAACTCTGGAATGTAACCTAGAACAGCGAGGGTATTTTCATCTTTTCACAAGCTACGTTGCTCCGATTGAGCTGAAATTTTGTAGGCAGCTATAAAATACCATTCTCTATAACTTTTATGTTTTATGATAAGTCTAACTTGGCCTCTAACATGGTACAAAAAACCGGACAGAATAGAGCTGAAATTTTTCAGAAACCTGAAATTTTGGGATTCAATGCAACCTTACTTGAATCTACCACTACCATCACCTTTACAAGATCATATACTATATCTGTACATCATATAACACCTAACCCACAAGAATTATAAGCAACTAAATCAAAACCCTAGCTCAAAATACAATCCTCTAATCATCACAACCACTTGAAAATAGGCATCACTAGCTCAATTCTAAGCTTAACAACCAACTTGATTACTATTAATGGAGAAGAAAAGGGTGATCAGCCAATATACCTTAAGACAAAGCCTTGCAAGAGTGATCCTTCACTTCCCTTGGCAAAATTTAGCTCCTTAAGCTTCCCAAGCTTCCAAACTAATGATTAATCGGTTTAGTATTTCGTGTTTTCACTCATTCAAGCTCAAACCAAGATTGATTGAAGTTTCCTTTTCTCTTGTTCTTCCTCCCTCAACTCACGGCAGATATGCAGAAATAATGGAGGAAATAGGTTGGTTTTTGGTGATAAATATGGTGTAAATTAGTTAGTCAACCATCCAATGAAATACCGCCACTTGTCGCCACTAATTCCATTCATTTTTTCCCTTCTCTCTATTGGTATTTTAAGTCAACAATTGTGGCTGATGTATGAGATATTTTGATGGTTAATTAGCTGTTATAAAATAAGAAAATTAAGGTAATAAAGTAGAGATCAAGTGGTGTGTTCAATCGGTAGCGCGCGACACCCGTCGGTCCGAGCCGTTTTTCCTTAAATCGCATATACTTAAGTTTTTAACTTTTAATCACTAACTTATTATTATCACTTCTAATCATATAATATTTCCTCAGCCAAAAGTCACTCTTACCTACCAAATTTGATCCTCACTCCGTACCGAATAGTTACACTACGGAAAAACGTCCCTAATTCGCTCTAACTTCGAAACAGACAACGAGAACCCTTACTTCTATATTCATTTACACTTATTGTGGGGTGATTGGGTAGTAGGGCCATAACAAATGAATAATTTCCAAATAAAAGGGCATTTTTAAGAAAAATGTGAGGGGTTTTACAATTCCATAAATTGAATTTCGGGTTTCGGTTAAAATATGAGAAATTTGAGAAAACAGTCAGTCACAAGTGAAACTAGGGCTTTGATTAGATTTTTACGGTTTCCAGTCGTATAAAATAAAACAAGGTTTTAAATCAAACCCAAAGAAATAACTTTAGTTTCTTCTAAAAAACAAAATAATGTTATAAAATAAAAATAAACTAAAGAAACCGTAATATCCTCTTTGTGACTAAACAAAAGATGATCCTAAAGTTGGGGTATCACAATCTCCCCTCTTTCAAAGAATTTCGTCCTCGAAATTTTTTTTTTTTCTTTTTCAAAAGGTGATTTAATATGTAACACGGTAAATTGACTAAAACAACAAGATATAACACACCAAATACACAAGGAGACATATACATAATATAATGCACCATATACACCAAGAAACATCTCAAGTTAGACAAAGTCAAGTGCAGTAGGAACTATATATGTAGGCATTAACATACCACAAGTGAATGACATGTAGGGATAATGCAAGGGCAAAATGATAGAAAACGCGACTTGTCGTCCCACACTCAGTGAAAATCACCCCCGTCCGGTTTCTTACTCCACTTCCCAAGGTGCCCGTTGATATCTTGTACTCACTCTAGCCAGACAAAGCCTGTTCATGTTCCCAAAATGCAAGTCTCAAGTACTTAGCAGCACCTCAACTCTGGAGTACTCAGGCACGAGAATCCGAAATAAGATAATTCACCACTCGAGCTGCAGTCCCAAGAGTAAGCTATCTACAATCGAAATTCCTACCTGACGTACCTATCTATGGTCCTCAGATACCATGAGAAAGATTTAAGGCCTATAACCTTCACAATTCATGGCTTATGCTCGAACGAGCTCTTAATCCTTCATACTTATTCACCACTTCATCCAGGCTCACTCCGCGCAGAGACCACGCGAAGAGGCTACAGGTTTTATCCCTCAATTGCTTAACTTTCAAATCAAATCAAATCCCACAGTCCGGCATCCCATACTTTAGCCTAGGAGATCGGAAGCCTAAGCTCTGATACCACCTGTGACGCCCCCGCTTCTCCCAAGGGCGAACCCTAGGGTATCGGCGGGACGCCTGGCTAACTCGCGCCAGGACTCGAAATTTCAAAACAATAAAACC
The DNA here is from genome assembly GCF_003713205.1 of Coffea eugenioides. Classification (NCBI taxonomy): domain Eukaryota; kingdom Viridiplantae; phylum Streptophyta; class Magnoliopsida; order Gentianales; family Rubiaceae; genus Coffea; species Coffea eugenioides. Next base: position 4,448 of record NW_020861458.1, read on the forward strand.
TAGATAAACCAAAAGCGTACTATTCATAATAGTCAACTCCAAAAAAATTCTATTTACATCCCCAAAAGCAACTAGTCAATCCACTATATTACATAGATAACAACTAGCAGAAAGTAGACCCTAAGGAGGGTCCTTATACAAACCACCAAAACAAAACAACCATCTTAATTGTCCAACTATTACAAGCAAACCCAACTATACTAGTGAATGTGCCAAGGAGTTCCCCGTGTCAATGAAAACAAAGGAAACGGGGTAAGCTATGTGCTTAGTAAGTAAACAGGGGTAAAATCGTAAATTACACATTTAGATAAATAACTATTTCACAAAATGTCAAGTCAAGTGCAAAAGTAACAATACAAATGAAGGATACAGGTTGGCTCCAAAACCAAATCGTATGTCACGTGTGATCTCCTGTCGACACTCCGTCGACCACAAATAATGGTCCGTAGAACTCCACTTGTACTCCCACCGTACACCTTATCACCCTCACTGGCCAGTCACCTCACAAATTTGCTCGAGCGAACGAAATCACAAACTTGAGCTTGAGTCACAAGCTCGGGTCACAAACTTGGTTCACATTCTCGATGAACCGGATTCACAAACTTGGTGACCTCAGACTAAGTTGGACTGGCTTCGACCAAGCCCTGACCGGCACGAATAGTCCATCTAGGTCGGAAGATCAACCCCAACTTACAAACGTCACCCCGAGCTACAAGCTCAAGGGGTTCAAACCCAAAACTCACGAACGTCACCCCGAGCTACAAGCTCAAGGGGTTCAAACCCAAACTAATTCATGTATACACATCTCACAAAAAACATAGGTACAAACTAGGGTTTAGGTCGAGTGTGATAAAGTACACCCTCGCCTAAGTCCCCATTTTATTCACATCAAAACACATAAGCAGTTTATACACACAAACGGCCTGAATACTTACTCCAAAAGTACGTATAGCAAAAATGCAAGGATCACGTCACGTATACAGCTAGTAGGCCCCACCGGCACCGTCTAACCGTCACCGTCTGAAATAGAAGATTGCATCACAATATATCACAAACAGCCACTAACATGCATAACTCAAGTAAAACGACAAAATTGGCACATGCAAGTGCGGAAACGGCACATGGAAATGGAGACGGACACGGAAACGGAAACGGAAACGGCCAGATTTGTCATCCTAAACCGTTTTGATCAAAAATTAGGCTAGGAATGTCGGATCAAGGTGGGTGAGACACCGTTTCGAAGTTACGAGGAAGGGCTACAACTTTTATTTAGACATCTCAACCCAGATCTCAATAGGTATTGGTCAAAAACGCACAAAATTGTTCCAGCCATTTCATTTCGGGTTACCAAACAGGCCCTGTTTGAAAGATCGTAACTCATGGCTCAGAAATCGGAATCAAGAAATTCCAGAGACGTTAGAAAGCTAAGACATAAGGTTATAACTTTCTTGTTTGGACCAAAAGCTGAATCAATACAGAGCATGGAGGAAAATGATCCAAACATTCCTGTCAGAACTGTCCAATTCGATGGCAGTTCTGACAACTGATCTTGTTTTGGTCATAACTGAAGCTACGAAACTCGGATTTGGATACACTTTATACCGTTTCGAATCTAAGACCAAGATCTACCTTTCTTATGAAGACACCAACACCCAGTTCGTACGTTATCAAAACGGACAACACAGGGTCAGAAGCTAAATCCAGAAACACGGCAGAATCCGAAGTTTAGAATAGATGCGACTATTTTGGCCATAACTCAGGCTACATAGATCCGTTTGAGATGTTCTTGGTGGAGTTGAAAAACTAAGACAGAGTACTGAAACTTTAATGTTTTGGAAAATGGCTAAATCCGAACGGATTATAGTGAATAAACACAACCAAAAAGACTAAACTGTCCACGCGGAACTCTGGAATGTAACCTAGAACAGCGAGGGTATTTTCATCTTTTCACAAGCTACGTTGCTCCGATTGAGCTGAAATTTTGTAGGCAGCTATAAAATACCATTCTCTATAACTTTTATGTTTTATGATAAGTCTAACTTGGCCTCTAACATGGTACAAAAAACCGGACAGAATAGAGCTGAAATTTTTCAGAAACCTGAAATTTTGGGATTCAATGCAACCTTACTTGAATCTACCACTACCATCACCTTTACAAGATCATATACTATATCTGTACATCATATAACACCTAACCCACAAGAATTATAAGCAACTAAATCAAAACCCTAGCTCAAAATACAATCCTCTAATCATCACAACCACTTGAAAATAGGCATCACTAGCTCAATTCTAAGCTTAACAACCAACTTGATTACTATTAATGGAGAAGAAAAGGGTGATCAGCCAATATACCTTAAGACAAAGCCTTGCAAGAGTGATCCTTCACTTCCCTTGGCAAAATTTAGCTCCTTAAGCTTCCCAAGCTTCCAAACTAATGATTAATCGGTTTAGTATTTCGTGTTTTCACTCATTCAAGCTCAAACCAAGATTGATTGAAGTTTCCTTTTCTCTTGTTCTTCCTCCCTCAACTCACGGCAGATATGCAGAAATAATGGAGGAAATAGGTTGGTTTTTGGTGATAAATATGGTGTAAATTAGTTAGTCAACCATCCAATGAAATACCGCCACTTGTCGCCACTAATTCCATTCATTTTTTCCCTTCTCTCTATTGGTATTTTAAGTCAACAATTGTGGCTGATGTATGAGATATTTTGATGGTTAATTAGCTGTTATAAAATAAGAAAATTAAGGTAATAAAGTAGAGATCAAGTGGTGTGTTCAATCGGTAGCGCGCGACACCCGTCGGTCCGAGCCGTTTTTCCTTAAATCGCATATACTTAAGTTTTTAACTTTTAATCACTAACTTATTATTATCACTTCTAATCATATAATATTTCCTCAGCCAAAAGTCACTCTTACCTACCAAATTTGATCCTCACTCCGTACCGAATAGTTACACTACGGAAAAACGTCCCTAATTCGCTCTAACTTCGAAACAGACAACGAGAACCCTTACTTCTATATTCATTTACACTTATTGTGGGGTGATTGGGTAGTAGGGCCATAACAAATGAATAATTTCCAAATAAAAGGGCATTTTTAAGAAAAATGTGAGGGGTTTTACAATTCCATAAATTGAATTTCGGGTTTCGGTTAAAATATGAGAAATTTGAGAAAACAGTCAGTCACAAGTGAAACTAGGGCTTTGATTAGATTTTTAGGGTTTCCAGTCGTATAAAATAAAACAAGGTTTTAAATCAAACCCAAAGAAATAACTTTAGTTTCTTCTTTAAAACAAAATAATGTTTTAAAATAAAAATAAACTAAAGAAACCGTAATATCCTCTTTGAGACTAAACAAAAGATGATCCTAAAAGTTGGGGCATCACAATCTCCCCTCCTTCAAAGAATTTCGTCCTCGAAATTTTTTTTTTTCTTTTTTTCAAAAGGTGATTTAATATGTAACACAGTAAATTGACTAAAACAACAAGATATAACACACCAAATACACAAGGAGACATATACATAATATAATGCACCATATACACCAAGAAACATCTCAAGTTAGACAAAGTCAAGTGCAGTAGGTACTATATATGTAGGCATTAACATACCACAAGTGAATGACATGTAGGGATAATGCAAGGGCAAAATGATAGAAAACGCGACTTGTCGTCCCACACTCAGTGAAAATCACCCCCGTCCGGTTTCTTACTCCACTTCCCAAGGTGCCCGTTGATCTCTTGTACTCACTCTAGCCAGACAAAGCCTGTTCATGTTCCCAAAATGCAAGTCTCAAGTACTTAGCAGCACCTCAACTCTGGAGTACTCAGGCACGAGAATCCGAAATAAGATAATTCACCACTCGAGCTGCAGTCCCAAGAGTAAGCTATCTACAATCGAAATTCCTACCTGACGTACCTATCTATGGTCCTCAGATACCATGAGAAAGATTTAAGGCCTATAACCTTCACAATTCATGGCTTATGCTCGAACGAGCTCTTAATCCTTCATACTTATTCACCACTTCATCCAGGCTCACTCCGCGCAGAGACCACGCGAAGAGGCTACAGGTTTTATCCCTCAATTGCTTAACTTTCAAATCAAATCAAATCCCACAGTCCGGCATCCCATACTTTAGCCTAGGAGATCGGAAGCCTAAGCTCTGATACCACCTGTGACGCCCCCGCTTCTCCCAAGGGCGAACCCTAGGGTATCGGCGGGACGCCTGGCTAACTCGCGCCAGGACTCGAAATTTCAAAACAATAAAACCTAGATAAACCAAAAGCGTACTATTCATAATAGTCAACTCCAAAAAAATTCTATTTACATCCCCAAAAGCAACTAGTCAATCCACTATATTACATAGATAACAACTAGCAGAAAGTAGACCCTAAGGAGGGTCCTTATACAAACCACCAAAACAAAACAACCATCTTAATTGTCCAACTATTACAAGCAAACCCAACTATACTAGTGAATGTGCCAAGGAGTTCCCCGTGTCGTCCCCTGCTAATGAAAACAAAGGAAACGGGGTAAGCTATGTGCTTAGTAAGTAAACAGGGGTAAAATCGTAAATTACACATTTAGATAAATAACTATTTCACAAAATGTCAAGTCAAGTGCAAAAGTAACAATACAAATGAAGGATACAGGTTGGCTCCAAAACCAAATCGTATGTCACGTGTGATCTCCTGTCGACACTCCGTCGACCACAAATAATGGTCCGTAGAACTCCACTTGTACTCCCACCGTACACCTTATCACCCTCACTGGCCAGTCACCTCACAAATTTGCTCGAGCGAACGAAATCACAAACTTGAGCTTGAGTCACAAGCTCGGGTCACAAACTTGGTTCACATTCTCGATGAACCGGATTCACAAACTTGGTGACCTCAGACTAAGTTGGACTGGCTTCGACCAAGCCCTGACCGGCACGAATAGTCCATCTAGGTCGGAAGATCAACCCCAACTTACAAACGTCACCCCGAGCTACAAGCTCAAGGGGTTCAAACCCAAAACTCACGAACGTCACCCCGAGCTACAAGCTCAAGGGGTTCAAACCCAAACTAATTCATGTATACACATCTCACAAAAAACATAGGTACAAACTAGGGTTTAGGTCGAGTGTGATAAAGTACACCCTCGCCTAAGTCCCCATTTTATTCACATCAAAACACATAAGCAGTTTATACACACAAACGGCCTGAATACTTACTCCAAAAGTACGTATAGCAAAAATGCAAGGATCACGTCACGTATACAGCTAGTAGGCCCCACCGGCACCGTCTAACCCGTCACCGTCTGAAATAGAAGATTGCATCACAATATATCACAAACAGCCACTAACATGCATAACTCAAGTAAAACGACAAAATTGGCACATGCAAGTGCGGAAACGGCACATGGAAATGGAGACGGACACGGAAACGGAAACGGAAACGGCCAGATTTGTCATCCTAAACCGTTTTGATCAAAAATTAGGCTAGGAATGTCGGATCAAGGTGGGTGAGACACCGTTTCGAAGTTACGAGGAAGGGCTACAACTTTTATTTAGACATCTCAACCCAGATCTCAATAGGTATTGGTCAAAAACGCACAAAATTGTTCCAGCCATTTCATTTCGGGTTACCAAACAGGCCCTGTTTGAAAGATCGTAACTCATGGCTCAGAAATCGGAATCAAGAAATTCCAGAGACGTTAGAAAGCTAAGACATAAGGTTATAACTTTCTTGTTTGGACCAAAAGCTGAATCAATACAGAGCATGGAGGAAAATGATCCAAACATTCCTGTCAGAACTGTCCAATTCGATGGCAGTTCTGACAACTGATCTTGTTTTGGTCATAACTGAAGCTACGAAACTCGGATTTGGATACACTTTATACCGTTTCGAATCTAAGACCAAGATCTACCTTTCTTATGAAGACACCAACACCCAGTTCGTACGTTATCAAAACGGACAACACAGGGTCAGAAGCTAAATCCAGAAACACGGCAGAATCCGAAGTTTAGAATAGATGCGACTATTTTGGCCATAACTCAGGCTACATAGATCCGTTTGAGATGTTCTTGGTGGAGTTGAAAAACTAAGACAGAGTACTGAAACTTTAATGTTTTGGAAAATGGCTAAATCCGAACGGATTATAGTGAATAAACACAACCAAAAAGACTAAACTGTCCACGCGGAACTCTGGAATGTAACCTAGAACAGCGAGGGTATTTTCATCTTTTCACAAGCTACGTTGCTCCGATTGAGCTGAAATTTTGTAGGCAGCTATAAAATACCATTCTCTATAACTTTTATGTTTTATGATAAGTCTAACTTGGCCTCTAACATGGTACAAAAAACCGGACAGAATAGAGCTGAAATTTTTCAGAAACCTGAAATTTTGGGATTCAATGCAACCTTACTTGAATCTACCACTACCATCACCTTTACAAGATCATATACTATATCTGTACATCATATAACACCTAACCCACAAGAATTATAAGCAACTAAATCAAAACCCTAGCTCAAAATACAATCCTCTAATCATCACAACCACTTGAAAATAGGCATCACTAGCTCAATTCTAAGCTTAACAACCAACTTGATTACTATTAATGGAGAAGAAAAGGGTGATCAGCCAATATACCTTAAGACAAAGCCTTGCAAGAGTGATCCTTCACTTCCCTTGGCAAAATTTAGCTCCTTAAGCTTCCCAAGCTTCCAAACTAATGATTAATCGGTTTAGTATTTCGTGTTTTCACTCATTCAAGCTCAAACCAAGATTGATTGAAGTTTCCTTTTCTCTTGTTCTTCCTCCCTCAACTCACGGCAGATATGCAGAAATAATGGAGGAAATAGGTTGGTTTTTGGTGATAAATATGGTGTAAATTAGTTAGTCAACCATCCAATGAAATACCGCCACTTGTCGCCACTAATTCCATTCATTTTTTCCCTTCTCTCTCTTGGTATTTTAAGTCAACAATTGTGGCTGATGTATGAGATATTTTGATGGTTAATTAGCTGTTATAAAATAAGAAAATTAAGGTAATAAAGTAGGGATCAAGTGATGTGTTCAATCGGTAGCGCGCGACACCCGTCGGTCCGAGCTGTTTTTCCTTAAATCGCATATACTTGAGTTTTTAACTTCTAATCACTAACTTATTATTATCACTTTTAATCATATAATATTTCCTCATCCAAAAGTCACTCTTACCTACCAAATTTGATCCTCACTCCGTACCGAATAGTCACACTACGGAAAAACGTGAAAACCCTAATTCGCTCTAACTTCGAAACAGACAACGAGAACCCTTACTTCTATATTCATTTACACTTATTGTGGGGTGATTGGGTAGTAGGGCCATAACAAATGAATAATTTCCAAATAAAAGGGCATTTTTAAGAAAAATGTGAGGGGTTTTACAATTCCATAAATTGAATTTCGGGTTTCGGTTAAAATATGAGAAATTTGAGAAAACAGTCAGTCACAAGTGAAACTAGGGCTTTGATTAGATTTTTACGGTTTCCAGTCGTATAAAATAAAACAAGGTTTTAAATCAAACCCAAAGAAATAACTTTAGTTTCTTCTAAAAAACAAAATAATGTTATAAAATAAAAATAAACTAAAGAAACCGTAATATCCTCTTTGTGACTAAACAAAAGATGATCCTAAAGTTGGGGTATCACAATCTCCCCTCTTTCAAAGAATTTCGTCCTCGAAATTTTTTTTTTTTCTTTTTCAAAAGGTGATTTAATATGTAACACGGTAAATTGACTAAAACAACAAGATATAACACACCAAATACACAAGGAGACATATACATAATATAATGCACCATATACACCAAGAAACATCTCAAGTTAGACAAAGTCAAGTGCAGTAGGAACTATATATGTAGGCATTAACATACCACAAGTGAATGACATGTAGGGATAATGCAAGGGCAAAATGATAGAAAACGCGACTTGTCGTCCCACACTCAGTGAAAATCACCCCCGTCCGGTTTCTTACTCCACTTCCCAAGGTGCCCGTTGATATCTTGTACTCACTCTAGCCAGACAAAGCCTGTTCATGTTCCCAAAATGCAAGTCTCAAGTACTTAGCAGCACCTCAACTCTGGAGTACTCAGGCACGAGAATCCGAAATAAGATAATTCACCACTCGAGCTGCAGTCCCAAGAGTAAGCTATCTACAATCGAAATTCCTACCTGACGTACCTATCTATGGTCCTCAGATACCATGAGAAAGATTTAAGGCCTATAACCTTCACAATTCATGGCCTATGCTCGAACGAGCTCTTAATCCTTCATACTTATTCACCACTTCATCCAGGCTCACTCCGCGCGAAGAAGCTATAGGTTTTATCCCTCAATTGCTTAACTTTCAAATCAAATCAAATCCCACAGTCCGGCATCCCATACTTTAGCCTAGGAGATCGGAAGCCTAAGCTCTGATACCACCTGTGACGCCCCCGCTTCTCCCAAGGGCGAACCCTAGGGTATCGGCGGGACGCCTGGCTAACTCGCGCCAGGACTCGAAATTTCAAAACAATAAAACCTAGATAAACCAAAAGCGTACTATTCATAATAGTCAACTCCAAAAAAATTCTATTTACATCCCCAAAAGCAACTAGTCAATCCACTATATTACATAGATAACAACTAGCAGAAAGTAGACCCTAAGGAGGGTCCTTATACAAACCACCAAAACAAAACAACCATCTTAGTTGTCCAACTATTACAAGCAAACCAAACTATACTAGTGAATGTGCCAAGGAGTTCCCCGTGTCGTCCCCTGCTAATGAAAACAAAGGAAACGGGGTAAGCTATGTGCTTAGTAAGTAAACAGGGGTAAAATCGTAAATTACACATTTAGATAAATAACTATTTCACAAAATGTCAAGTCAAGTGCAAAAGTAACAATACAAATGAAGGATACAGGTTGGCTCCAAAACCAAATCGTATGTCACGTGTGATCTCCTGTCGACACTCCGTCGACCACAAATAATGGTCCGTAGAACTCCACTTGTACTCCCACCGTACACCTTATCACCCTCACTGGCCAGTCACCTCACAAATTTGCTCGAGCGAACGAAATCACAAACTTGAGCTTGAGTCACAAGCTCGGGTCACAAACTTGGTTCACATTCTCGATGAACCGGATTCACAAACTTGGTGACCTCAGACAAAGTTGGACTGGCTTCGACCAAGCCCTGACCGGCACGAATAGTCCATCTAGGTCGGAAGATCAACCCCAACTTACAAACGTCACCCCGAGCTACAAGCTCAAGGGGTTCAAACCCAAAACTCACGAACGTCACCCCGAGCTACAAGCTCAAGGGGTTCAAACCCAAAATAATTCATGTATACACATCTCACAAAAAACATAGGTACAAACTAGGGTTTAGGTCGAGTGTGATAAAGTACACCCTCGCCTAAGTCCCCATTTTATTCACATCAAAATACATAAGCAGTTTATACACACAAACGGCCTGAATACTTACTCCAAAAGTACGTATAGCAAAAATGCAAGGATCACGTCACGTATACAGCTAGTAGGCCCCACCGGCACCGTCTAACCCGTCACCGTCTGAAATAGAAGATTGCATCACAATATATCACAAACAGCCACTAACATGCATAACTCAAGTAAAACGACAAAATTGGCACATGCAAGTGCGGAAACGGCACATGGAAATGGAGACGGACACGGAAACGGAAACGGAAACGGCCAGATTTGTCATCCTAAACCGTTTTGATCAAAAATTAGGCTAGGAATGTCGGATCAAGGTGGGTGAGACACCGTTTCGAAGTTACGAGGAAGGGCTACAACTTTTATTTAGACATCTCAACCCAGATCTCAATAGGTATTGGTCAAAAACGCACAAAATTGTTCCAGCCATTTCATTTCGGGTTACCAAACAGGCCCTGTTTGAAAGATCGTAACTCATGGCTCAGAAATCGGAATCAAGAAATTCCAGAGACGTTAGAAAGCTAAGACATAAGGTTATAACTTTCTTGTTTGGACCAAAAGCTGAATCAATACAGAGCATGGAGGAAAATGATCCAAACATTCCTGTCAGAACTGTCCAATTCGATGGCAGTTCTGACAACTGATCTTGTTTTGGTCATAACTGAAGCTACGAAACTCGGATTTGGATACACTTTATACCGTTTCGAATCTAAGACCAAGATCTACCTTTCTTATGAAGACACCAACACCCAGTTCGTACGTTATCAAAACGGACAACACAGGGTCAGAAGCTAAATCCAGAAACACGGCAGAATCCGAAGTTTAGAATAGATGCGACTATTTTGGCCATAACTCAGGCTACATAGATCCGTTTGAGATGTTCTTGGTGGAGTTGAAAAACTAAGACAGAGTACTGAAACTTTAATGTTTTGGAAAATGGCTAAATCCGAACGGATTATAGTGAATAAACACAACCAAAAAGACTAAACTGTCCACGCGGAACTCTGGAATGTAACCTAGAACAGCGAGGGTATTTTCATCTTTTCACAAGCTACGTTGCTCCGATTGAGCTGAAATTTTGTAGGCAGCTATAAAATACCATTCTCTATAACTTTTATGTTTTATGATAAGTCTAACTTGGCCTCTAACATGGTACAAAAAACCGGACAGAATAGAGCTGAAATTTTTCAGAAACCTGAAATTTTGGGATTCAATGCAACCTTACTTGAATCTACCACTACCATCACCTTTACAAGATCATATACTATATCTGTACATCATATAACACCTAACCCACAAGAATTATAAGCAACTAAATCAAAACCCTAGCTCAAAATACAATCCTCTAATCATCACAACCACTTGAAAATAGGCATCACTAGCTCAATTCTAAGCTTAACAACCAACTTGATTACTATTAATGGAGAAGAAAAGGGTGATCAGCCAATATACCTTAAGACAAAGCCTTGCAAGAGTGATCCTTCACTTCCCTTGGCAAAATTTAGCTCCTTAAGCTTCCCAAGCTTCCAAACTAATGATTAATCGGTTTAGTATTTCGTGTTTTCACTCATTCAAGCTCAAACCAAGATTGATTGAAGTTTCCTTTTCTCTTGTTCTTCCTCCCTCAACTCACGGCAGATATGCAGAAATAATGGAGGAAATAGGTTGGTTTTTGGTGATAAATATGGTGTAAATTAGTTAGTCAACCATCCAATGAAATACCGCCACTTGTCGCCACTAATTCCATTCATTTTTTCCCTTCTCTCTATTGGTATTTTAAGTCAACAATTGTGGCTGATGTATGAGATATTTTGATGGTTAATTAGCTGTTATAAAATAAGAAAATTAAGGTAATAAAGTAGAGATCAAGTGGTGTGTTCAATCGGTAGCGCGCGACACCCGTCGGTCCGAGCCGTTTTTCCTTAAATCGCATATACTTAAGTTTTTAACTTTTAATCACTAACTTATTATTATCACTTCTAATCATATAATATTTCCTCAGCCAAAAGTCACTCTTACCTACCAAATTTGATCCTCACTCCGTACCGAATAGTTACACTACGGAAAAACGTCCCTAATTCGCTCTAACTTCGAAACAGACAACGAGAACCCTTACTTCTATATTCATTTACACTTATTGTGGGGTGATTGGGTAGTAGGGCCATAATAAATGAATAATTTCCAAATAAAAGGGCATTTTTAAGAAAAACGTGAGGGGTTTTACAATTCCATAAATTGAATTTAGGGTTTCGGTTAAAATATGAGAAATTTGAGAAAACACTCAGTCACAAGTAAAACTAGGGTTTTGATTAGACTTTTAGGGTTTCCAGTCGTATAAAATAAAACAAGGTTTTAAATCAAACCCAAAGAAATAACTTTAGTTTCTTCTTTAAAACAAAATAATGTTTTAAAATAAAAATAAACTAAAGAAACCGTAATATCCTCTTTGAGACTAAACAAAAGATGATCCTAAAAGTTGGGGCATCACAATCTCCCCTCCTTCAAAGAATTTCGTCCTCGAAATTTTTTTTTTCTTTTTTTCAAAAGGTGATTTAATATGTAACACAGTAAATTGACTAAAACAACAAGATATAACACACCAAATACACAAGGAGACATATACATAATATAATGCACCATATACACCAAGAAACATCTCAAGTTAGACAAAGTCAAGTGCAGTAGGTACTATATATGTAGGCATTAACATACCACAAGTGAATGACATGTAGGGATAATGCAAGGGCAAAATGATAGAAAACGCGACTTGTCGTCCCACACTCAGTGAAAATCAACCCCGTCCGGTTTCTTACTCCACTTCCCAAGGTGCCCGTTGATCTCTTGTACTCACTCTAGCCAGACAAAGCCTGTTCATGTTCCCAAAATGCAAGTCTCAAGTACTTAGCAGCACCTCAACTCTGGAGTACTCAGGCACGAGAATCCGAAATAAGATAATTCACCACTCGAGCTGCAGTCCCAAGAGTAAGCTATCTACAATAGAAATTCCTACCTGACGTACCTATCTATGGTCCACGAGAATCCGAAATAAGATAATTCACCACTCGAGCTGCAGTCCCAAGAGTAAGCTATCTACAATCGAAATTCCTACCTGACGTACCTATCTATGGTCCTCAGATACCATGAGAAAGATTTAAGGCCTATAACCTTCACAATTCATGGCCTATGCTCGAACGAGCTCTTAATCCTTCATACTTATTCACCACTTCATCCAGGCTCACTCCGCGCAGAGACCGCGCGAAGAAGCTATAGGTTTTATCCCTCAATTGCTTAACTTTCAAATCAAATCAAATCCCACAGTCCGGCATCCCATACTTTAGCCTAGGAGATCGGAAGCCTAAGCTCTGATACCACCTGTGACGCCCCCGCTTCTCCCAAGGGCGAACCCTAGGGTATCGGCGGGACGCCTGGCTAACTCGCGCCAGGACTCGAAATTTCAAAACAATAAAACCTAGATAAACCAAAAGCATACTATTCATAATAGTCAACTCCAAAAAAATTCTATTTACATCCCCAAAAGCAACTAGTCAATCCACTATATTACATAGATAACAACTAGCAGAAAGTAGACCCCAAGGAGGGTCCTTATACAAACCACCAAAACAAAACAACCATCTTAGTTGTCCAACTATTACAAGCAAACCAAACTATACTAGTGAATGTGCCAAGGAGTTCCCCGTGTCGTCCCCTGCTAAGGAAAACAAAGGAAACGGGGTAAGCTATGTGCTTAGTAAGTAAACAGGGGTAAAATCCTAAATTACACATTTAGATAAATAACTATTTCACAAAATGTCAAGTCAAGTGCAAAAGTAACAATACAAATGAAGGATACAGGTTGGCTCCAAAACCAAATCGTATGTCACGTGTGATCTCCTGTCGACACTCCGTCGACCACAAATAATGGTCCGTAGAACTCCACTTGTACTCCCACCGTACACCTTATCACCCTCACTGGCCAGTCACCTCACAAATTTGCTCGAGCGAACGAAATCACAAACTTGAGCTTGAGTCACAAGCTCGGGTCACAAACTTGGTTCACATTCTCGATGAACCGGATTCACAAACTTGGTGACCTCAGACTAAGTTGGACTGGCTTCGACCAAGCCCTGACCGGCACGAATAGTCCATCTAGGTCGGAAGATCAACCCCAACTTACAAACGTCACCCCGAGCTACAAGCTCAAGGGGTTCAAACCCAAAACTCACGAACGTCACCCCGAGCTACAAGCTCAAGGGGTTCAAACCCAAAATAATTCATGTATACACATCTCACAAAAAACATAGGTACAAACTAGGGTTTAGGTCGAGTGTGATAAAGTACACCCTCGCCTAAGTCCCCATTTTATTCACATCAAAATACATAAGCAGTTTATACACACAAACGGCCTGAATACTTACTCCAAAAGTACGTATAGCAAAAATGCAAGGATCACGTCACGTATACAGCTAGTAGGCCCCACCGGCACCGTCTAACCCGTCACCGTCTGAAATAGAAGATTGCATCACAATATATCACAAACAGCCACTAACATGCATAACTCAAGTAAAACGACAAAATTGGCACATGCAAGTGCGGAAACGGCACATGGAAATGGAGACGGACACGGAAACGGAAACGGAAACGGCCAGATTTGTCATCCTAAACCGTTTTGATCAAAAATTAGGCTAGGAATGTCGGATCAAGGTGGGTGAGACACCGTTTCGAAGTTACGAGGAAGGGCTACAACTTTTATTTAGACATCTCA